>NW_015114878.1:128388-157337 GCF_001443285.1 Poecilia latipinna
GGATTTCTTGGTAAATGACAAGTTGTCATAACGAAGACAATTTTGTCTAGGTTAATGACAAGTTGTTATAACTTGTCATTAACAAAGTTATGACAAAGTTGAATAATGTCAACTTTGTATTAAAAGTGTCATGATTTACCGAATGACACTTTATGACAATAGTCATAAATAAATATTCATGAAGACTTATTGATGTTCATGACAGGTGTTATGTCATGTTTATGACAGTAAGTGTTACCCAATATTACATCAGATCAATAGAAAACCATATTTAAGACCGAAATTTGTCTTAATGAAATGTATGTTTAATACTTACCTAAACATTATTTTTAAAAGACAAACAAGTCTAATCTAAACACATAGCATACTTTATTAAATATGACTATATATTTCTAAATAATTAGTAGATATTTTTTTTCTTTTTGGCATTTCAGTAAAACCCTCTTATAATTGCTGATCAGTTTTTTTTTTTCTTTTGTTTGTTTCCATTGGTGTATTAATGATTTATTTTTGGAAATGAGCTCAGACTCGTTAAGCCTGGAAGACCTCCCTACCATAACCCCAATCTTTAAGCTTAAAGTTTCTAAAATAAATTAGCTTTTCAATAACATTAATTTATTGAATGAGAGATGGAAAGTTACACGTAAGCTTTTCTTATTATTATTTCAAGTGTTTTGATTGTGTTTTTGCAGTGTTCATTCAACTTAATACAAACACAGGTATCAGTTCACAGTATGTTAATTTGAGTCATATTGGGTTTTTTAAAACCTCTGTAAAAAAAGAGATTTTTCCAAAAACTGAAAAAAAAATATATCTACATTAAACAGCTATACTACAAAACCACACAGACAGTTTATTAAATAATCTCCATGTCAGATATCATCAAAGAAATGTTACATGTGTTCTCTGCTTTCAACTTTCTTTGCTAAAAAGCAGAACTTTTATTTTAAAACTTTTTGTCTAAGCCCGTCTGTAAGGAAGAATGTGAACACACTAACTACGGTTTCAGAAAACCTACCACCCTTTTTTTTTCTTTTCTTTTTTTTTACTCCAAGTCCAGCTTTGTTAGAAGATTAGATAATACCTGTAGTATATGAATGGATGTGGCATATTTAGCCTCCTCACTTCTATGAAACAGGGTAATCTGGGGTGAGGGAGTCCAGTTGTAAGGGGGATTTCTACCATGTTAAAATAAATCCTGACTCAGTCATCACATAGGGGTTCATAAAAACAACAGTTTATAAACTGGGATGGTGATTTAAATTAAAGTCTGTAGTCTTCTCCACTAAAAACCATGTTGGTCCCTGGCCTGTTATCTCATGTACAATAGAAACCACACATGATAGAAAAGAAATGCCTTCTGCAAACCTGTGGAAATGTAATGTTTTTGTTGTTGTTGTTAAGCTACAATACTGTGGGATCAGTGACGTGCGGTGAGGTTCATTGCTGGTGAGGCATTGACTTATGACTTAGACACCACACGTTATTGGACCTACGGAAATTTCGCGCAAGCATACAACGCTGGAGGGCAAAAAGACTAATCGCTTACATGTCATCCATAGCCGCGTTAACTCAGTGAAACTTAGAAATGTAGATATTGATTTCGCGCTATGATCCACAGCAAAGTGATCTGTATTCGTCAAGCTACACAGACTTGTTGCCATAGCAACTGACAACAATGCCACTTCATGTTTTAGGCTTTAACACCAAAAAACATTCATGAATTTTGCACACAGAACAGAACATTTAGTCTGTTGTTGTAGTATGTTTTAGGCTTAATGTTTAATTAAATAATTGCTGTGGTAGATTAGCTACCGCTTCTACTTTACTGAATTACTTAGACATACAAACTGTAGCCCACAAAACGCACATTTCATAAAAAAAAAAACTAAACAAAAACATCTTATTGCTGTCTTACCTTTACGTATCAATGAAATCCATGCACCGCTAATTCTGCACAAAAATATCCGTTCATTCAAAGCCAAGACTATCCTTGGGATGTCTTTTCTACTCCGTTTGAGAATCATCAAACTCTCGAAGTAAAACTATCAGCTCTGGTGTTGGTTTTCCTTTAGTTATTATCTCTTGCTCCAAATGAAAATCCACTTTAGAAAACTGTTTAAGTGTAGAAATGTAGTCTTTCATGTTGACATCGGAAGAGAGGAGAAAACAAATATATCGCTGTACTTTACTTATTTACTGTATGGCTAGCTCCATGACTAGCGCACTGTGTCTTACTCTGTAGTTGTGCAGTCACAATATCTGGGATCATGAGCGCCCCCTACCATGAGGCAAGAGAACTGCCTGCCTCCCCTGGAGTCTGTTTTCTGCCGTTTCTGATCACTCCTCCTCACACAAAACACGATACACAAACAACAGTTGGTGACAAAAAAAAAACACTGTACATTATATACATAAGCGAAATTATGGAAAATCAGTCCATATATTAAATGTTTTTTAGCCATTTTATTACCGGTGTACAGACAGGACGAACATGCTCCCATAGAATGGCAGCCAGTGCAGTTAGTGAGAAGTTGCGCAATACCAGGTGAGGCTCAGCTCGCTACTGCCTCACCGGCTTCCCTTCTGAGCATTTGAATGGGAAAATGCGAAAATCCAGCGATTTTGAAGAAAACAATAATCAGAATTGGTTAAGCTAAGTAAAAAAAATAGATACTTTATAGTACAAACCACAGGGTGAAAATAGCAATATAAATGGTTTTATTATTATATATTATTTTTCCATGATGACAGGTGAGGCTGTGCCCCTGACCGCACGTCACTGTGTGGGATCCATTTTATGCAATGTGGTGAGAACACTGCTGTATCAGGGACATACACAACTGCATTTTATTTTTAATATTTTGATTTATGACAATAGAAACATAAAAGAAACTTTCAATAGGTGAGATTCCACTGTACACATTTTGTACTTTTTTTCTATGCTTGGTCTGTGTTAACTAATTTCTCTTTTTAATTTTGTTGTTTAATTGTTGCTTCCTGTTTTGAGCTATGAAGAACTATGTGTTACATTCACTAGATGGATGGATGGATGGATGGATGGATGGATGGATGGATGGATGGATGGATGGATGGGTGGGTGGGTGGATGGATGGATGGATGGATAGATAGATAGATAGATAGATAGATAGATAGATAGATAGATAGATAGATAGATAGATAGATAGATAGATAGATAGATAGATAGATAGATTCCTGTTCAGTATGAGAAGTAAGTGTAAAGACTTTGAGTCTGACAAAAGTCATTGGTGCAAAGTCCAAAACATCTAGGACTGAAACACACTCACCATCTACTACCTGCTTCTTGACTAAAACAGTAAAACAGTCAGTTACATGGCAACAGCTCACTGTTAAGGACATTTAGACGATGTGAAGACAACTTGTTGAAATTTAATGTAAGAATCAGAAAGAGGAAGAGGCATTGTAGTGGCTTCGAATGTTGCATGGTCATTGGTTCCAGACAAGCTGGTCTGATTATTTTACAAACGTCTGACATACTGGAATTTTTCTCTTAGGTTTACAGAGAATGGTTCAAGAAAAGCGTTAACATCCAATGAGAAGTGGCTGTGTGGACTAAAATACATTGTTGATGTGACCGGTCAGAGGAGAATGGCCTGGATTAAGATATTAATTAAACTTGCATTATAACTAAGATATGTGGAATACCAGCTCTGAACACATCCTGTCCAACCATGTAACTGATGGGCTACAGCAGCAGACGACTTGTGTATTTAATAAGGATAGTTTCAGGACTTGACAAATTTTGTGGATCAAACATGTTAAACTGCATAAACATAAACCCTACTTTTTGTTTGCAATGTAATGAAAACCGACACATTTTAAAGAAAATTTCTGACGTTTTAAAACATCCTGATCAGCTGATTCTCTGTCCTGGTTCGTGTTTACAGAACGACTCAGTGACTAGCGAATGGTATAATCCATTCTGTCCGTCCTCACACTTCTCTGTGTCTGTGAGGATCGCTTCAGATTTTCAATCAGAAAAGAATACAGAAAAACCCAAAGACAAGATTACAGACATACACTCAGGTTCCACCCATTTAGTACCATTGATGCATTACCTGTAACACATCCAGAGAGGAGCTCCATGAAGTAAAAACATCACCCCTAAAGGCTAAAGCCTCCTGTTGTCAAATACTCCTAAAAATAGGCCATGTCTCCTTTACTCTCAGAATAGGGGATTACAGTCCAATCAAACAAATGCTTTCTGTAACTGTACATCAAATAAAAGTGCCTGTCAGTGGGATTCATCCCAGGAGACACCAGAGGTACACACCTGTGTGTTTCCAGACAGCCTGTAGAAGTGCAGACTCTCCTCTATGAGGACATGGAGCTACTCATTTGTTCAACTCTACATACTATGTTGTGGGGATGAGGGCTCTGTATGGGGCCCATACTCAGGCCCCACAAGAAGAAGTGCTGTCTTAGGTTTAGTGGTTAGGTTTAGGACTATGGGGTGAAGTGAGTTTAGGTCAGGGATAGGGTTAGGCACGTACTGGTAATGGTTATTTTTTGGATTAGGGTCAGGGTAAGACTGTAGAAATAAATCAAAAAATGACTGGAAGTAAATGCAAAGTCCTTACTTGAATGGAAGTACAAGGATATGTGTGTTTGCGCGTGTGTGTGTGTGTGTGTGTGTGTGTGTGTGTGTGTGTGTGTGTGTGTGTGTGTGTGTGAGAGAGAGAGAGAGAGAGAAAGAGACTCCTGTGAGCTGAGATAAGAAATGTTTGAGGTGAATTAGAATATTGAGGATTAGCCCAAAGGACTGCAGCTAATTTCTGTTTTGGTGGTCCACAAACCTATTAATATTTTTCCCATTTAGTCAATTCATTTTAACCATCTCTCTGCTCTCTGATGTCCCATCATCTGTTCTGAGCATATATTGTATGTATGTTTTCACTTATGCAAGTGTGTGCAGTCCTTTATATCATTTCATACAGTCTCATGGTACAATGATGTGTGATTTCTTTCTCTGATTAGCTTTAATCTAAAGTTTTAAACACTTATGTCAAACCTAGATTATTTTTTATATCACATACAATAGAATTCTGTTTTTGGCACGCATCCACACGCGCACGCACACACACACACACACACACACACACACACAAGTCTAGAGACTTATCTAACATGTATACCAGGGCTCTGAAGTCCATTCCAGACTATCCTGCTTTTATGTAACTCCCTTCTCCAACATATCTCATTCATATGAATTTCTCAATCACCAGGCCTCAACAGAGTTAAATGATGATGATGAGACTGCGAGGATCCAGCCATGAAAGACTGATCTACATACATGGAACAATAAAACTTGTATAGAAGCTATTTGTCCCAGAATGCATTGCATTAACCCAAGAAGAAGAGGAAGAGTGTTACAGTGTGAATACATGGTATGGCTAACAAAACTGGCCTCCTTCCCTTTTCTGGAGCTGTAACAGACAACATCACATGGGAACCAGCCTCACTGGGAGCAGAGGACTGCTTCTTCCAAGAAGTAAATATTCAGTATGCTGTGGCTGTATTCCAACCAAAGGAATAAGCCTTGACTCTGGCTTATTTATAATTCTGCAGAAGGAATCTATGAATTACAGGTTCCCCAAACAGAATCACTGCCTCTGATCCCATCACTGAATCAACTGAGCCAATGTTTCACCTGCTATGAAACTCCCCAAACCACCAGAGCTGAAAGAAAAGGAACCACTTTTTCCTCATCCACCGACTCCCTTCCTTCACTCATTCACTACTCCTCACTGATCACTGGAGATCCCCCAGTTCAAAAGAACAATTAGATTGTCAGAGCAGAGGCTAATTAGATCTGAATAAAAGAATCAAGGTCATTGTATGAGTTATTTTATATTTTAGTCTTGTATATTTTGGTGCTGTGAGTAATTGACAAAGTATTTCTGAAGCATGCTAAATTAGTTTGAAAGACAAGTCAGCCTCATTTTCAAACTTACTCTGAATAAAGCAGCTTTGTCTTCTCAGGGTCTGGTGTCCATGTGTGCTATGACCCAAAGGAGAAATCACTTTACAATATTTAGTTATTTGATCAGTTATTTCAAGTTATATCATATTCACAACATTTATCAATATTGTTTTATATGTCAGGTTTACCCAACAATCTGCACACTTTTAATGAGCAACGGCTTTTAAACGCCACTGGATGATTCTTGCTCATTACTATATCTGCAATTACTCCATTCTGATTAGCTATTTTGGTTCCCATGGCAACATGGGACATGTATATTTCCCTAGCGGCACAATGCTCCCTTACGATGACTGCGCATTTGGCAATTTGTGATAATCTTGTAATAACCTTTACCCTGACATTTACAGTGAAGTAGCAGTAACAAAGCGTTTTCTGTTTGCTGCCATCCTTCCTGTTTGGCTGTAGCTGTTCAATGTGCAAAGCAAAGAGCTTAGTTTATGAAGCAGGAAAAAGCTCTTTGTGGAAGTTTTGTCTGCAAATGAGTAAGTGGAACTTTCAGTAACCAGATCTGGACCATTGAAAACAAAGCTTGAACTTTTCAATATTTTTGTTCAGTGCCTTCAAACATTTAATGTAAATTAGACCTATTTAAATAAATTTAAATGAAAATAATCTAAGTCCAGCAGCTCTACATGTAAGCAGGTGCTTTCAGAGTACATTTATTTTAGTTTAATTCAGAAATGATCATTTGAAGTCAAATTTTTCTAAACACTTTACAAGGACAAACATTTTCCCTCACTGTCTGAAAGATATTTTAGAGCATCAGTGCCAAATTTGTCTACATTTCTCAGATGTGGAAAGATTTTCATTTTATGCTGTGGTTCATTCAGAGCCTTGCAAATGTTAGTTATTCTTTCATGTTTGTGTGTTTTTGTTTTGTTTTGTAAGAAGAGGTTTTCTGCTGGAAATTCTTCCAAAGAAGAATGTTCATCACTCAAAAGACAATGAAACAAAGAATAGATGTCTGAAACAACAACAACAAAAAAGTCTGATTTGAATCACGTTTTAATAAATTTGGCATGTTTTAGACGGGCAAGAAAGTGGAAGCTTATTTATATAGCAGCACAGATGCAACTCAAGATGCAGTATGGAAAATGACGTTGAAATTGAAAAAGTTTAACTTTCATCTAAAGAGCTTATTTTGTTACTTAGAACCTTTGCATCTATTGAAGTTCTTACTATTCAAATATAAGCTTTGACATTACAGGATTCCAGCTCTTCAAATTACTGTAGATCAATTGACTGCATGTTTCCGCTGGTATCTCATCTGTGCAGATGAGCTCCAGGTCTCTGAGACTGGAAGGACTCTTTGCCATCACCTTAATCTTTACTTCCCTGTAGTATGCTTAGGGCTATTGTATTTGTAGGGAAAATAACTAAAATGTAAAAATCTAGGAGAGCACACTGAAAACAACAACAACAAAATGTCTTTAATTCACGGAAATTACCGGCAGGTGTGGTTGGCAGAATTTAATTCTGTATTTTTGTGGTAAAATTCTGGCAACCACAGCTGCCGGTTCTTTACCGTAAAGTAGACACTTTTTTTTTTTTTTTTTTTTACAGTGCACTTGTACATGTGTTCATCAACAGGATCAACCAGTTTAAAAGTGAAGTTTTAGGAGCTTAATTTTTTCACAGATTATCAGTCTCATACCATAATGTCACAACAGTGACTGTTTCAACAAATACTGTATGTCAAAAAATATTTTTGTAAAAGTTACTCTACTGCAGCTTTAAATGTCTGCATGTTCATTCACACATTTAAAGTGTATCTGTATCTGCTCCACAATGAGGAGGTTTCTTTTCCCTGGCGTCACATCCTGAGCCTTTGGTTCGACTCAGTCTGTGAACTGTCTACACACTTTTTGCAGCATCAGTTTTTCCTTAGGATGAAAGCAGAGAGGAAATCCCAAGAGATCATATAGAGAAATAGTGGAGCAGCATGCTTCTGTCGCCATGGTTATAATTACAGATTTTAGATGCAGGCCGATGTAATCTGATACCTGTTTTTTGGCTGAAATTGGACTGATTTCTGACATCGATATGGGATTGGGAGACCCCTAGTTGTAAAATATACATAATGTCGGTAAATATCGGTTAACAGCAATATTAATATCAGATATCGATATCTGCCCAAAATTGCTTATGGGTGCATGTATTATTTTTGTGGCTTTACACAAACATAACAGTAATAAACTGTGATTAATATTCCAGCTGATTTTCAGTGACCAGATGTTTTAATCCACAGCTGGAGCTTCCAGGAGGACATGACACCAAAGAAGAACTGTCAGTCTGTATTGCTGCTGCTGTTAACAAAGCTCTCTATTTTTCCACAATAAGATGCAGAGATGGTCATAATCACTGTTTTGTACTGTACAGTGGTGAAACATTTTTGTGTCACAAATCAAAGCCATTTCATGTAGCTTGAAGTCTGTGAGCATGTCTGGACCAGGGAGATGGTCCAGCCATGATTCTGCAAATCATGGCTGATTTGCAGAATAAAGACAACTTACAGTTTTCTGGTTTATTTGGGCAGTAAGAGCCATGATGGGACGTGTACCATTCTCCTGCATTACTCTCAACTTGTTTGTTTCTGCCCCTTCAGTCATGTCAGCCATTTATCTGGTGTATGTATCTTTCTTGTATGTATTGTCTTTTGAAAAAATATTTTTGAGCTGCAAGCCTGACCTCTGACCTCTGTTATCCGACATCTGGAGCCTTACGTTAACTGGCAGTGGAAATTCATTATGACCTTGTTCATTTCTTTCTAAGGATTCCCAAAGGATTTCCACAAAAGAGGAAAGTTTTTTTCTTTTTTCATTTCATCTGCTTTGAAATCCCTGTTATGCACAAACTGCATCAGAGGGAGTTATTGGTGGCATCTCTTTTCCAAATGGATGAAGTTGTTTATATGTTTTCTGTTTGAGACCTGTCTGTTAGTTCTCAATCTTATCAGTTCAGTGTCACATGTAACACTGTGTCCCGCCAAGCAGTGACATCGAGCACATGAACACGGTCATAAAGATTTGTGTTTGTGTCCACTGGACGTCTCAAGTAAGAGCAGACCTGTGAGGAGAATGCAGGGACCTTTACTACCTCACTGTTCACACCTGCATTTTCTCCCATCAGTCTCCATAGCTTTAGTCTCACTGGGGTCGTTTCCACTTGAAGGTCATGACTTTCCTCTTCCTCATTAAAGGCTGAGTCACATTCTGTGTCTGGGTTTGTAGCAGACTCCACCCACACAATCTTTGAAACAGGACATTGTCGTTCTCTAGCAATGTTAAGTGCCACAGCATTTATTATGCCTGATGCGCCTCTTTGTGTTGGGTTTGGTCTACTCGCTTGACTTTCTGCAGCTGTTGTATGACGGTAGATTGGATGAGTTATGTGAAAATTTCAAAGGTGAGGCTCTGACTACAACCTCTTGAACTGTGACTCTTTTTAAATCAGCCATAACATATTTTATACTTCTTAACAAATGTCCTGCTATCCTTCAGCTGTCTTGTTATACACAAAAGTCCAGAATTTGTCATTTTGTTACAAAAGGCTTTGTTCTTGAGACACTTCTCTTAATCCTTTTATGTCTTCTTGTTGCTGGTGATTCAGCTGCACAGAGAGGATGGGTGGAGGTAATTAGGCTGGACGCTACTTGAGCTTCAGACAGGAGAAATTCTGCAAATTCACCAATCATTGGAAACTCTTTTTTTCTTGCGTCATAGCTTTTGTAACCTGATAATTTTTTTTTTCTGGCAGCTGCCTAGTCTGATAGTTTTGTGTCACTTTTGACTTTCTTCACAATCGTTTTTTATTTTTTTTATTTTGACCTTTTACCTCATACCTGGTCTGGTTTCCTCCAGGTATTCTGATCAGCTGATTCATAATTTTTGAAGTTCCTTGGAGTAATTTCAGAGCCGTGCCATGGAAATGTTTTTGTACAGTTATTGGATTGTATCTCAGTTGAAATCCTGTCATGAAAGATGTTTTCTATTGAGTGCATTGAAGTGGTTCTGACATAGAAAGCCTGTTTATTGTTATATCCTGCAAAGCTTCAGCCAATTCAGAAATATGGACTGATTTGGATAAAGCTGATTGAAATGACCCACCAGGTTATGCTGTGCATCAGCCGTCTGTGTTATCTCTCTGTTATAGTCATAATGTCTGGTACAAGCTTTCACTTCCCTTCCAACATGGAAACACTCTTGCTCAGATCTTTGAACTTTAAGTTGCTTGCCCTGATGCTCTCGTAGAGCTTATATTTTTCCTCTTCTTTCTTCTTGTTCTAGTCAATCTTCAGTCTCCTTTGCCGCCACCTCTGCAGTAAAGTTGCCTTATTTTCATATGATGTGAGGAGATGAAGAGCAATATGAGATGTGGGATCAGGCAGCAGTAGACTCATGAAAGGAGAATGAAAAGTTTTAATCTAGAAACTTCAAGGCAACATTGTTCATGCCTTAATTTAATTTTAGGCCACATTTTGAAATGTGGCTAATGGCCTTCATGACTATAAAACTGAATATCAGTTTGTGAAGGAGTAAAGGTTAGGTTACTGCCCTCTGCCATGTGTTCCTGAAATACAAAGGAAATTATAACTGAGACAGATTTTTTTAAAGTTGCTAGAAGATTGTTTAAAGATCTACAATTAAAATTTCTGGCAGCAATGTACTAAACTCAAAGGTTATTAGGAAATACAAGATAGAATTAGGATTCAATATTCACACAAAATATGCACAAGGTCAAGGCTGTGTGGACAGGAGGGAGGAGGTCTGCAATTGTTTGGAGCAAAGTCAATATAATCTGAGATAACATTCTGGGCAGTATTGATGCCAGTATGACTGTTAAATTGCACCACAATAACAACTTTATCTGTACTTAACACTGAGCCAAATAAGAAATATGAGAAATGAAAATCTATAAAATCAGAATAGAGGCTTTGTGGACTATATAACAGTTGAGAGTTTAGTCTTTATAACCAGGAAAAACTATGGGGTAGATATGTAACAATGTAGTTGTTAGTATTGATGTATTACATCTTTTTAATAGAGATTTAGGTAACACTTTATTTGAAGGGGGTTGAATAAGACTGACATGACACTGTCATAAAAACCTGTCATGAACATGAATAAGCCTTCATGAATATTTATGACTGTCATCATAAAGCGTCATTCGGTAAATTATGACACTTTTAATACAAAGTTGACATTATTCAAAATGTCTTTGTTATGACAACTTGACATTAACCAATAAATCATTACTGATGTAAATTTGTTATAAAAGTATTACTGATTGCACTTTAAAAATGAGGTAACTTTATGTTATTAAAGGTAAAGTTTAAACAGTAATGATTTCCTGGTTAATGTCAAGCTGTCATAACAAAGACATTTTGAATAATGTCAACTTTGTATTAAAAGTGTCATAATTTACCGAATGACGCTTTATGACAACAGTCATAAATATTCATGAAGGCTTATTCATGTTCATGACATGTTATGTCATGTTTATGACAGTGTCATGACAGTCTTATTCAACCCCCTTCAAATAAAGTGTTACCGAGAGTTACCACTCCTCTTCCTCTTCCTCTTCCTCTTCCGTTATTTAGAAGAATGTGAAAGACGTTTACTGACTGATGTTGATTTACACCAAGATAATTCATACGGTTTCTGTCAGTTAGGCTTCTGTGAGGAAAAAAATCTGTCTGATTATAAGAAATTCTTTCATTACCAAAATCTTTGAAGAGATTCCATGTTTAGTAAAACTTCATTTAGTTGTTTTGATCAGTTGAACAAGTGTCAATTTTTCTGATATTTTCACTATCTATACCTGTTACGTTGTTTTGTTTTAGTCTGTTTAGTGGTCAGGACTCAGTGGAGTTGAGTCATAAATACTGTTTGACGATGGAATTCTACTTCACTTTATCCTGCCCAATAATTTTAATGTTTGCAGTCAGTTATTAGGATTCTTTAAAAGCAAATGAGGCAGAAAGAACACTGAGGGTTTACAGCTAAAGTTTCAAACTCCTTTTTAAAAAAAACAGGGGCTTGTTTGGTTAACAGTCCTTTGCTGTGCTGTATCCTTCTAACAGGTGACTGCAGCAGCAGTTTGTTGAATGCTGCTGACTGTTTCATTGCAATTCACACCTCAGTGAAGTTGATAAAAAAAAGATGTCATGGGAATAACCCACTAAAGGACAACTGATATCTTAACCTTCTGCTAAATCAATGGATTTTGTGGAAGGGAGATATAAAAGCCATCAAAGAAGTAACAGCTTACCTGTCTGGGGAGAAAAGACTTCAGGAGGAATGGATTTTCTTCTGCGCAGAGACAAACTTGTCACCTTGGCCATCAGTTCAAACAGAAAAAAGGTATTTTATGTGTGGATAAAGAGTACTTTAACGCACGAGAAACCCCAACAGAAGCAAAGGGTATAAATTACTGAAATGTTTGGTTCACATCTAACTATGGTTGCTTTTACCATTCGAGACAAAACTACTTTGCTTTTTGCTTTTTAAAGCCCCAGTCACCTAGATTTGAAAAAAGTGGTAAACACAGAAACTTAGTTATGAGAGATCAGCTGTAACCGTTAATCCTCAGCTCTCATGAATGCTGCAAACTGGTGAATATGAAAGATTTTTAACAGCAAGTGAGAAAGTTTCATATTCATATCACTGTAGGCTAAATGCTTTATAATGACTTACTCACTCCTCAATGTAGGAATGTATTCCTCTATGACTTCTTAAAAACATTAAAAGTTGCAGTCCAGTTGTTTTTCTCCTTAACCAGGTAAGATGCCTGTAGCCTGCGACTGGTGTGTGTTTGTAGGATTGGTGTGTGTGTGTAGGATTAGTGTGTGTGGGGAGCGGTTCTTGATGTGCTGACTCCAGTCTCCAAAATTCTTGAGTGCATTGTGCTCGACATTCCTCTCACGGCGGTTATCCCTATTGCTGCTTCACATTTTCCTACTAACATTTTTCTTTCCACTGAACAAGTAATGACCCAGTTACATGAATCTATGTGAGCTCAAACTGAACTCTTTTTTTTTCTTTTTACAATATTCACATTTTTAGAGCTGTGGGCCTAAATTATAAATTCCACTTTCTGTGTTTATATTCTGAGGGTTCTGTTAGGTGTTAGCATTCCTTGGCAGGATGCCCGAAAGGCTAATCTCCATGATGCTAGTAATTTTAGAAATGGGAAAACCATTCCATGAAATAGTTGCAGACAGTAAAAGTTATGGGGAAGAGGCTTTGCATATATTGCCAAGTTTAAAAATCCTTGAAATGAACAATACCAACTCTTAAAAAGCATTCCTTTCTCACACCACTATCAGCAGCAGAACTTCTGCAGCCAAACTGTTCTAAAATCAACTTTTGGCTTAATGGGTTATCAAGCCAAATCAGCATTTTTTGTTTTATTTTGTGCTGTAATGTCATTCCTCATCAAACACATCCTGGCCTCAATTTCTGCTTTGTGATATTATGTTTTTGTTGTTGTTGTTGTTACTCTTCTCAATGGGTGCTGCTGTTGATCATTAATCACCTGACTCATTTGAATGTACTTTCACATTCATGAGGTTTTCTGCATTGACCTTTTATGGTTGAATGTTGGATGTAAAGACCACAACATGAGGCAGAACCTGGAAGACAAATCCTGAGGTGCAGCTGTTAATTCTAGAGGAGACGTTGCTTTCAGGTTTTTTGTGCGCAAAGGTTTAGAAATCTAGATGGTTTTGCCATGTACCTGTTTTAGCCTTTCTACATTTTTTATTTTAGCTCTGTCATGAATGAA
Organism: Poecilia latipinna; assembly: GCF_001443285.1. Lineage (NCBI taxonomy): Eukaryota > Metazoa > Chordata > Actinopteri > Cyprinodontiformes > Poeciliidae > Poecilia > Poecilia latipinna. The sequence goes on from NW_015114878.1 coordinate 142,202, forward strand.
TTATGATCTTTTATGTCAGGAATTTTTTTTCCCACAGTGTTTTTGATTTTCTTAAGGGATAAGAAAGAGGTAGGAAAAAGAATTCTGGGGAAAAAAAATAAAAAATCTAGGATTTTTTCTAGGGATGAACATAGGGTTTATTCCTTTGTTTTGTAATTTTCTCCAAATATGTTATTTGGAAAATACATCAGTAGTATTAGTCTTTAGGCACTGCTTGATGTCACAATGTTTTTCTTTTACCTTTTTTTACCTTCTACTGCAGTCCTCTACAGTAGAAGGAAGGACTGGATATTCCTGAGTTGGTCAGCATGCTGTGTTGTCTGTCTGCCATATTGGATTTAACAAACATTTTCCTGAACTTGCAGTGAATGGTCAGTAGTTGAAAGTGGACCAGTGGTCTGTGAGGCAGAACCTGCTAACATAAAAATCCACAAGAAACACAAGAAAATCATTTGGACAGAACTTTTTTCTTGCATGGTGCTCAACGCCCGTTATATAGAAATACGTCAGTGTGAAGAACCCGTGGGTCTTTCCAAGAGGACTGCAGCCATGTTATTGTGAAGTATGAAATGTCTTCTCCAGAACAAACTTTATTTAACGTGACATCTCTAGTAAAAGAACTGATTTCTATGCTTTCATGGAGGTTATGTGTTTAGCCTTTATCTTTGGTAGAGCTTGATCGTTTTGTGTTCCTTTCTCAGTTTTATAGTCATTTTCTGTGATCGTCTCTCTTTGGTTTCTCAAACACTGTGCACTCCACTGATTCGTCTCTCCTGATTTATTTGTAACTCAGTCCAGAAACAATGTCAAACAATGTCAATGTCATTAGCTCTTTGTGAGATTCTTCCATTGTCTATTTCCACACCATTCCTCATGTCTCCTTGCATCACAGTATTCATCACAGCTCGTGTCTAACATTCCTCTCATGTCTCCGTCTGCCTAACAGCTTCAGTAAATCATCATCACCTTCAACATCAGGTTGACATTTGCCTGTCTGGGGTTGGGTCCAACTTCACAACAAATTATGACAGAGTTAACATTTAACCTGTTGGCTGCTTATCACTTCTTTTCTCTCTCCTTGCTCAACCTGTCAGTTTGGATGAATAGTCATAATATAATCAAGTACTTTGTGAGATGTTCAAACCTTAACAGGTTTAGAATATAATTATGCATTTTTATTTTTGACTTCCTCCCTGCCGTGTCTGCTGTTCTCAGGTTTTTATCATGCTGTTTGTTCTCTGATGATCTGAAGTTAAACGTTTTGATTATTCACAAATTCAGCCAACAGTTTGCTGTTGTCAGTGGCTCGTCTTTGTTAACATGATGTCACATTCATGCAACAAATTGCTTCCTGTTCCTGCTTTAACTGCTAATAGGTTCATAAAGCTGTGGTTCAGTCCGTGGCTGGAGGCCCGACATTCTGTACCACAAGCGATGAAGTGAGTGAGGGGCCACATCAGGACCATGAATGTACTCATGGGCAACAAAATATAATGATAAAACTACCAAATTACACAATTATTTGCTAAAATATTATCTCTGCATTCAGTAAGAACTTCTAAAAGCTTAACAGTATTGTACATCTTTTCACATGTATGTGATTTGAGAGAATACAGATAAAAACTGCTTTGGTTTAATTGAAACAATATTTAAACTTACTGTACTGTTCTCTTGGCAGCTCTGTTTATGACTCTCTAGAGTCTACAGGGCCACATAAAACGTTATGGCCGTTAATGACCTTGAACAGAAAATGATTCCAACGCACTAATGCTACATTGATGATTGATCACATCTCCAGAGATCAATAGTGTTTGCAAGTTGTCACATGAAAACCAGGGTTTCTTTGCATGCTGTCCAGACTCTGCAGCATGTTGTGTTTCATTAGACATCTGTTGCTGAGCTACAGCTGTAACATCAGGTTTAAAAAAAAAAAACGTCCTAAGAAGCTTTTTCAAACCCCTGATCCATGGCCAAGTTTGTTTTGACAGAGTGAAAAAATGAGATTGGTCTGCAGAGAGGCAGCAGCCCAGAGGACGAGACAAAACACATGAGCGCCATGTTTGCTGGTTACAGATGAGCTTTTCGCTAAGAGTTATGGATTGTGTTTAAGTGGAAATAAATCTACGTACTCAAGTATCAAAGGACAAGAGTGGAAAAGCTCAGTCTGTCACAATGGTTGCACTGGCATCTCCTGTCTGCAAAACTGGAGCTTCCAAAGGACTTTAGTTCCATTTAGTTCCTTTTCACTTTCATGCTTCTTTCTGTTCAGGTGATTGATGCCCGATTGCACAATGCAGGTAAATACTGCAAACCACTAGAGGCTTTTTTGTCATTCTTGTAATATTAAATTAGACAGACCTCATGAAATACAAAAGGTACTTTCCAAATAATTATTTAATTTATGATATTTCAAACAAACATGAAATTAAATGAATGCATAATTACTCCACTTGTTAAATCATAAATTTACCATGATGAATTACAATTATTTGCAACACTGGAATAAATTTTCCTTGCTGAACTCTGGCCTGATTATCACCAGAGCTTCAGAAGAAACTCTTATGCTAACTAGCTAGGCTAAATGTCTAAAACTAAAACTGGGCATTTTAGAAAAACATCATACAGTCGAGCAGAGGGTTGGCAGGGTGACGGTTGCTCAGCATGTGGTGCAGCTGAACGATCTCAAAGCTTCTTCACTTACATACTACCTCCTCATAAGGTGTGGCATTAGGGCCAAAATTCAAGCTACAGCACAACCAGCGATGGCAACATCTTTGTCACAGGACAACATGTCCATTCTTAAGGCAGCTACTGATCCGATTAACGATGGCACCAAAATGAGACTACTCGTGTTAGCATTTTAGAGGCTAACAACTAGCATGTCCAAGCTGCTCAACCACTGGATTACACATGTCAACACAGAAAAAAATATCATGAGAAAAGATTGACATATACAATATCTGTGATTGTAAAGACAGATTATTCATGATATCATTGAGTATTAATGACTCTTGTGTTTAATATTACATGCATTAAGATTATTGAATGTCAGCCATCAGCTGCTGCTTGTTAGTTTTTTTAATGCTAGCACCAACTTGTCCATATTAATGTACAGCAGAGCAGGTATGTTAGTCCCTAGCATCTCCAAAGCTGAGACAAGAGAGTAATCCTCTCATTCGCCAGCGCTGGCAGCTAAGTTGCTGATGCCAGCCTATCATTAATCAGATCAGCAGCCAAGAAGGCAGCTGACCAGCTGGACTGGAAAACCTGACTCCATGGATCAGGTCTGTTTGACCAGAACATCCCACAGTGTCTCATTTGGATTGAGAATTTGGAGGCCAATGTAACATCCAAACCTTTCTGTGTTCACTAAGCCGTTCCTGAACCATTGTTGCTTTTTTACCAAGACACGTTTATCTGCTTTAATGCCGTAGCTGTCTCCGTCCTGACTGGTCTGTTGCTATGTAGCCATAAACGCACCAAACTGTAATCCTCTTTGTATTCTAACACCTTTCTATCAGGACCAGCAGTTTGAGCTGCACTGGTTCATCTGAACACATGGAATAGCATTTAGCATCCCATGTGGTTCGGTAAGCCCCTCCAGCCCATGAGCCATCTGCAGTTCATCCCTGTTCTTTTCTTGGACCAATTTTGATTCTGGCTTAAGTCCTCCCCCTATGTTTTTTTCGCCAGCTTCTCACAAATCAACTTTGATGACAAAATTATCACTGCCCCAAATATATCGTATGGGATGATGATGAGATAATTAGTGTGATTAGTGATTAGTGTGTATTGACAATGACAAACTAAGCTGAAATGCGCTGGTTTTATAAATATTGGCAATGGACTTCAACCCAGCATGATCGACTAATAACAAGCACAGCAATACAGCCTGCTGTCCAACAGTTACAGCCAGAAGGATCAGCATAGCAACAGTCTCCATGTGGCTGACAGCAAGCTTTTGGTCATTAGAAAACTTTTTGTGTTTGAGCTCATGCGGTCATGACATTCTTGCAATGCTCTGCACAGATTAGCTCATCATTTCTCCTCTTAGTATCTGGAGCATGATGAGGCAGCACCACAGTTCTTGTCATGATCCATACGTTCCTACCCCCTGCCAGCATGCCTAGGTGGGCCCCATGTGGGGAAAAGGAGGGCAGACTATATGGGTCCCATATGGGTTTGTCCGCGGGTTCCATGATGGCCCCACATGGGTTTGTCCATTTAGGGCCCATGTAGCGTCCATGTGGGCTGTGGCCCTACATGGGCAAACCCATGTGGGGCCATCGTGGAACCCGCGGACAAACCCATATGGGACCTATATATCAGCCCTCCTTTCCCCCACATGGGTCCCACCTAGGCATGCTGGCTGCAGCAGTGGGTGTCAGAGCAATGCTCCCATGTCTACATGGGTAACAGGGAGTCTCACCTTTTAAAGACCGTGTAAATCACCATGCATGAGAGTCAACTGAAGTGTCACTGCTACCACATTTCGAAAGGTCAAGGGTTAAAAGTGTTCCATCCAAGAACCTCTCACTCCATCTACCCATCTTCTTTAAGTTGGTTTCATACTTAAAATCTAATTTTCCCTGATTGTGTGTTTTAGTACATCCAGTGGAAACCTGTACCAGTGTTTTGGAGGGTGGAAAGACTGGAGCTGGTCTGTTCTGACTGACACAAACAGTAGATGGCCTGGACTTAGTTAAAAAATATGGCTTACTTTTGCCTACTCTGTGAATGTAGCCTAAGACTCAAAAGTAAATAAAGAGATCAAAACACAAAAATAAACTAAGAAACTAAACACCAATGAATAAACTAAAGTGGTAACACCTTACTAATAATAATTAATACAGACCAGCAACCTGAGGATTAACTATTGAACAGAAATAAACACCAAGGCAATAATCAAAACCAAACAAAAATAAAAGCCCAAACATCTAAAGATCATAAAACAGAAATATTGCAATCAATTTGGAAACAAACAAAAACGTGGCCCCTGATTACTTTTAACTTGGAAGTTTTGGCCCATGGAGCAAAAGGCATGAAACTTAACATTAGGATTGAGAGCAAAAATAAACCAGTGATTAAAACTGAATTGACTTTATATGTATGGTTGGATTAAATTGACTTTTTTCTGTAGTGTCTTAATGCCATATTTACTGTCAGTTGACACCATCTAAATGAACTGAATGGGAAAAAATCTATTGAAATATTGAGTATATTTAGTTACCTTATCTTAACACCCTTTAACTGAGTGCTGCAGATGTTGAGATTTGACATTAGCCACTATTTTCATAGTTTTGCTGTACTTCTATTATGAGCTGGATTAAAAAGCTCTCTGAGACCCAGGTCCTGGGCTTTACTCTGAACACACAGCAGTGGGAGTTTTGCATGTATGAACCAATTAATCATCAGGGGAGGATTATGTGACAAGAGGTTGAGTATTGTGTCAGGGCTCATTTGGTTCTTAGTATTGATCATCCTCTGTGAAGTCCTGGACAGAAGACTGTGCAGGTTCATCCAGCAGGAGGTGGTGAAGTTCTTGCTTCTGCAGATTCAAGGATTCCTCAGACAAAAATCAAAGCAACACTCTGGATATGTGCTTGATGGAGCTTTATAACGTGACAATAAATTGAAGAAAATGGATTTTGCACAATAAAAATCCTTTAACAGATTATCACCGATAATCAGTGCATACGGCATGGCTGTTAGAGTTCCTGCCTGCTTTTTTTTCTGCAGCTGAAACAGACGTCTCTCAGTCAGCATTGTGTTCAGATGTGTCAGCCCTGGTCTCTAAAGCTCAGTTTGATTGATTTTTTTTTCCTCTGGCAGTGTATTTTTTTTTCTAAGTGGGGTAGATGAGGAGGTCATGACCTCTACATGTCAGTTAGCTTTCTTCCAAGAAAACAGAGCCTTAAATGGGTGACAGTGGTGGGAGTTCATCCTGTAACCAAAGGGTTGCTGGTTTGAATCCCGGATTTGTTTGTCTCAGTCATTGTGTCCATGTGACACTTGACCCGTCATGGTGCTGGTGCCGGTCAGTACAGCCTGCAGCTGTGCATATCTTTTGATTTTTCCTTTAAAGAAAAAAACTGTTTTTTTATTTTTTTATTTTTTATTATCTAACCCCTTTCCTTTTAACAAAATTGTGGGGAAAAATAAAAAATTCTCCACATCTCAGACATCTGTGTGAGTCTGTGGGGGTGGGCAGCATAGGGCACATGTACGTGGTAAGCCTAAATGTTATTGGTCAGTTTACTTATCTGCCGGCTTGCATGAGCAGAGTTTCAACCCTTCTAAGAGTTGTTGAGTGCATTCCACCTGAACTTTTTGCTGTGTGCGATTCTGACCTGGTTGCCATTTTCCAGCAGCTTTTTTGTGGTTTTGTAAACTGAAGAGCTGATGGGTTACCCGGTTAGCCGACTGTAACATCTGCCGCTCTTCCTGAGCATTGCGCTGAAACTGCGGGAGAGTTAAACAGTTATATTTGGCATCTGATTATCATCTGATTTGATAAAGTACTTATCCAATACAGACCATTTACCATAAAGAAAATTAAGGACCTTGTTTTTTTGGGCTGGCTGTAACTATCTTCAAAAAGGAAGGGGTCTCTGAGGCAAAAGGGATCAATAACAAAATCAAAAGATTCACTAATGTGTTGCCATGTCTGTAGTGTGCACCAGGTTTGTTTTTTTTAACTAAAAAAGGAAAATCAATGTCACCAGCCTCATTTTTGTTCATTCCTCTGGTTGCTTCTAAGGTGGAATATTCAGACTATTCAGAAGTTATTTTATTATTTTACCATCCTCTATTATTAATCATGACCTTTTCTTAAATGTCATTAGATTGCTTTTCTTATCCTTCCTTCATGGACTTCCTTAATGAACCTCTCCCTGCTGTGTCCTGTGCTCTGCTCCTGGCAGGAGGTGAAGTACTTCCAGTTTCCTGGTGAACTCCTCATGAGGATGCTGAAGATGCTCATTTTGCCACTCGTCGTGTCCAGGTACCTGCACTCACAGCCCCCACCAAACCTGTCCACAACTCTGCAGTGGCCAGAATCAACACCTCTGGGCTGCAACTTTTTCACATTGTGTCACAAACCCTTTGGCATTTTCTATGGATTTTATGTGGTAAACCTTAACAATTTAACACACAGTAACTCAAGTTGGATGAAAAGAGTCTGCAAATTGTTGTTTTCAAGTCTGGTCATATAAATCAATTTGGATAAAGGTCTGGTTATGCAGAAAGGTAAAGTAAGGAAAGCATCCCTGCAGCATAATGCTACCACCACCAAGCTTCACTATGGTTTCATCGTGGTTCAGATTTTGAGTTTATGTCCCATGTGACATTTTATGTGAAGGCTAAAAACTTCAGCTTTGTTCTAATCTGACCTGAGCACCTGTTCCTCTACAACAAACGGCAATAAGAATTTCATCTGACTTCTGTCTGTTTCCTTCCATTTGACATCAAGAACTAAGGAGTGGACCACACTGTAAAACATTTGAGCCGCATTTGTGTCTATCTTCTACTCTTTAAGTAAAATAAATTTAGTGAGTTTCAGATTTTGTAGTGTTTGTGAAAGATAAACTTACAGCAGTAAGTTGTGTTAACTTTTTTATTAATTTTGTCAAACCTACAACTTTTGAATAAACCAGAGTTTTCAGGTTAGCACATAAAACAACTGAGAGAAGAATAAAACAGCAGTGGAGCCTATTTCCCAGAATGCTTAGTGGCTTATTTTTGTATCCTGAGATTGATCTGACTGTTATGAAGGAAAATGTTCATTTTAATGCAACACTTGAGGATAAATGTCCTGTTCACACTAAATATTTCATAGCAAAATTCATTGTGATGTTTAATAAAATTCATTATCAGATCACAAAATTTCTTCATGCAATTTGAAACAAGAACTTTAACTATCCTAAAGTAAACTAAGTAGTTATTTTACTGTATTTTATTGTGAGTAAAAATAATAGAGAAATGTGTCCTTTAACCAGGTGAGGACAGTTTTTTTTTTCTTGTGTATTGTGAAATAATTATTTGGATTAAATTGCAGCATTAATATTAATGAGCTTAAAAAACAATGCTTAGACAATTTGTCACTTGTTGTTAGATCAGCTTTATGAACAGTTTTCTTGTTTTCTTGTTGACTTAAATTGCATTTTCAAGGCAGCTCTTTAAAGACTATCTTGGTCGCAGCGTTTCTGTCAAAGCACTACAACTTAAAAAAATAATAATCTGGAAATACGGACAAATTTCAATGGACAAGTTCATCTTTCAATTTCAAGTTAAACCTCCTTCAAATATTTTACAGTGCACTGTTAGTTAATGTTTATAGATCTCCTGTCCTGAGCTTTGTCTCTGTGTAGCTCCTTCAGTTGTACCTTGTGGCCGCTTCTTTAAGTAAACCTCCTCTTGCCTGGCAGGTTACCTAGGATAGGTGGCCATGGAGTCCAATAACGAGACCAGCTGCATTAAAGCAGTTTTGTTTTGTTTTTTATCTAAAGCGTCACCAGATGGTTACAGATGCAGCTGTCTGTTTCTTTTTAGTTTATTTAGCAGAATGTTTTATTATAATCTGAAATGCTCCTGCTTAGTTGCATAACTTAATAGTAATTTAATGTAGTTGCAATATTGTACATGTTGAAGCAAAGAAACTCTTAAATGTGTTCAAATACTTATTAATATACTGGAAAGATGGCATTGGGAATTCAACCCTGGAATGAGTTGTTTGCATGAACTCCACTTTGCAACAACAAGGCATGTATACTGTATGTAGGTCTTCATATATTGCTTATGAAAGTACATTTTCTGTTCACAAATAACATAATGCTTCATTATTTACAGAAGAATGTTACAAATGCATGTTATAAACGTAGCAGCCTGTTGGCTGAATACATAAGTTGCTGTTGTTCTGTGGTTTGATCCCAGTACAGGGACTAAAGGACTAAAGGAATAGACCGCAGCATTAATAATCAAGTTCCACTGAATCGTGACAGGAAAAATAATGTAAACCAAGAACAACTCTGGAACACACCACTTTTGTTTCTTAGTGAAACACAACAATCGTCCTTCTCCTTTATATGATAATCGAAGCTGGAGTCGGAGCTCACAGTTTATAATTTCTTTCTGTTGATAGAAATGTGATTCATGCCTCAGTGCAAAAATATTTAATTACAGCCTTGACTCTAAGGAAATCTAACTTTTGCATTCAGTAATAAAAGCTGGCGATGTGTGCCATTATTATTATTACTATCACCAACAATGCTTCAAATGTCTCCATTCAAGTTTTTTCAAAGCAAAACAGTAGGTCTGCATTTTAAGATGCCTAACAGTCAGATACTGATTCAGATGTTCATAAAGAGAATCGCTAAACAGAACCCAAGAAAAAGATCCACTGAAAATTCTACAAATTCTAATCGCTTCAGTTCAGTCATGAAAGAAACATTAAAGTCTCGCTCTGAGTCATATGTTTAAGCAGCTCAGGTTGTGAACCAACACAGCAGGAATGTTGGAGCAATGTAAGAATTCTTTCATTCATCTTCAGCATCCTCATTCTTCTGTTACTGAGATGTCAAAACAAACACCTGCTTATTCATTTTTAGGTTTCTGCTAAAACGTGAATTTTTCTCGAATGAGAAACCTATTGATTCACTGAAGTGGGTGAACGCAGTGATTTCAGTCACACTGGCTCCTTTCCCATTAGCCGTGGGTTTGCGCTAATTGAAATTACAACAATAAATTCACTCAATGGAAACTCACACTTTTGATAAAGTTTTTTTATGAAAAAAAAAAATTGATTAAAAAAAGCAGTAGTTTTTCAGCCTTATCAGAAGATATGTATAGTATTTCGCAAATCTGCAATGAAAATTTTTTTCCACGTCACACGAGTCACTTGATCAACAACTGGATGTGAAGGAGCTTATTCATGAGTGATTTTAATTTTGTTCCTTATTCATCTTGAGGAAGAACTACAATTGCAAAACTGTGTTTTTTCAACATCAGCAGAATATAGAAAAAGATTTGAGGATATTTTGTAATGGAAACACAGCTGCTGTGACTGGAGCCAGATCTGAAAGGGAAATTCGGCAGAGATTTAAAAACAACAAAAAAAAGATGGCGGAGGATTTACCTGCTCTAGGTTATCCAATCAAAGTTGTAAAGCTAACAGGATAAGGTCATGTGTCACGCTACGTTTGCAGTTGGATTGTTTGAATTGGAGGCAGAACTATGAGCAACTTCCTTGAGTGACATCATGGAAAAGTCTAGAGAAATCAGACAAGATATTTGGTAAAGAATTATGGACCTTCACAGTCTGGTTCAGCCTTCAATACCACTGAAGGCTCCACATATAGATGTTCAAACTGAAGCATAAACAATATTGGATGACCTAGTCGTCATAGTGTTAAGGATGAAATGTGTTCTGAGTCAAAGAGTGTGAAAATGTGAAATGTGTGAATCATCAGCAAAACAAAAGCAATAGAACTTGTGAAGATGCACAATGAAGCCGATAGAAAACTTTACTTTTCCTAATCGGAGAACTAAACAACCTTAGGTGACCTCTTGTCCTTGCAAATCAGCTGATGTCCTCAGGGTTTCCTACTTCATGTTCAAGTCCAACACTAAACCCCGTTGACCAACATAAAAAAAAAAAAAAAAATCTAATTCCAGTTCGGTCTGTCAGGATCATGACAGCAGAAATCTGAGATATTGCCACCTCTCTCTGGTGCTGTGTTACGTGACGATGTTTTGTCTGAAACATAAAGAACCTGATGCAGAAATCAGAAGACGACTTGCAAACACTTTTAACTCTGCACATATTTTTAATCAGCCAGACGTCATTTGTTCCCTATCGCAAAAAGAAACAATATCTTTACAAAAACTCATCAGCATGTGGTTCTGATTTTTAATGACTTCTTAGTCAACAAGGACGGCATGACCTTACACATTCATCTTGAGGAAGGACTGACTTAATTGAAAATGTCACTTTTATTTTACAAAAATGATCCTGGGATACGCAGCTGAAAAAGCTACTGCCTGAATCAATCATTTAGAAGACGATAGAGTTCAACTGTGGAGCTATTTCTTTTTTTTTTTTTTTTTTGTGGCTCTAGTTGCTTTTTTTACAGGACAAAGGAAAAGGGTGAAGAAATAAGACGTTCAGCAGACGTCAGGAATCAAACCTGAGTCGGAGGTCTGAGTGGGAGCCCACTCTCCACCTCCACTCCACCTCCCAAACTCAGTTTGATTTAGAGAAATGTTATTTGTCACAGAAAATTATTGACCATGACAAAGTAGTTAATTAAAAGCAGTGCCGCTTTCAGTATAAATTTATTTTGACATTTAAAATGCAACTTACGTTTGCTCCATTTATGACAAAAAACAAAATCTTTATTAACAAGTCCATATATGAAGAGCGGGTTTCATAAAACACTCCAACACATAGAGCTTTGCACAACTGAAATCCACAAGTAAATAATTCATTTTTAAAATATAAATACAGCAGTAACATGCAGTGTTGTACACTGCATTTGTGTGGGGAAAATAAAAAGACGAAATTGAGGACGAATTTCTGAAAACTAAATAAAAAAATGCAAAATTCAAAGAGGACTTAAAAGATAAAATGGTTCTGTTATTCAAAATGAAATGAATGATAAATTCTATTTATCTGTGAATAGCTAAAGCCCTGTACACTTTCAGAGTTTACAAAAGCTCAATTTGCTTGAAATCAGCAAGAAGAAATATGTATTTGAACAACAGCAAACAGCATTTTATTACGGATTCTGTGAAACATGAACAAATGAAAAACATCCAACTCTTCTTTCTTTCAGCTTGATGTCTGGACTGGCGGCTCTCGATGCCAAGTGCTCCAGCCGGCTCGGCCTGATCACCGTGTCGTATTATCTCTGGACCACGTTTGTGGCTGTGATCGTGGGGATCATGATGGTGTCCATCATCCACCCGGGCGGCGCGGCCCAGAAGGAGGACTCTGAGGACAGCGGGAAGCACATCATGAGTTCTGCCGACGCTCTGCTGGATCTAATCCGGTAAGACGCCAACAGTCTGAGCTCCAGAATGACATCACGGGCCGATGGGAGAGCAGAGACGCAGACCTGACAGCATCAGAACCGAAGAGGCGCTTTTTTCTCCGTTATTCCAACGGGGTGACAGGCCCTGCTGGTGGTGTGTGATTGATTCACATTAGCAGGAGGAACACAAAGCAGGGAACAAGTAATGCTTGACAGAGCAGAGGCAAATCAGTGTTCTCAAAGCAAAAATCATTAAGTACAAGCAGCATGCAGGCTGCTGCGGTGAGCTTCAGATTGATACTGGCAGGAAAACTGTCTCCACTTCTTATCCGGAGGACGAAACCTACGGAATGAGTGTTTAAGGGGATGAAACGTGGGCACTGACTGAACGGATCTGAGCACACATTTCTAGAGAGCTGGTGGATTCAGTCCTAAGTTATTTACTGGAGCAACTGCTGTTCAGTGGAAGAATTCAGAAAATTGTCAGTTTGATTCATTTTTCCTCCCCTGGCACCCATAGAGGTAACCTCTGAGCAAGGCATTTATCCACCAGTTACCTATCAATCTACACACAGCCACCTGAACAACGAACCAGGAAGAAGAACTGCTCTGTTCTCCTATCATTTGAACCAAAGAAATCTGAGCATTCAGTATATTGTGATAAATTTACAAAGTCTGAAAAACTGCTGCTTTTGAATTCTTCCATAGCAGCACAGTAGAATAGAATAGAATAGAATAGAATAGAATAGAATAGAATAGAATAGAATAGAATAGAATGTGTTTGTTTGTTGACAAACCACTCCATCTAAGGTATTAAATATCAATCATATAAGTATAAGAGATATATGCTAAGAGTAATGAGGTAATTTAAGGTATAACAAGCATGCACATGCAAATATGAGATCTATAGATAGTCTATAAATGAGTGCAGAGAAAATTAGAATGAAGTTACTCAGACATTTACACTGTAAAACCCACTGGCTACAGGAAGAAATGATTATGTGTGTCATTGCACTATATCCTTACAGCAATAATATTTATTTATTTATTTTTTTCTAATATATATATTTAAGAAAAGCGAAACGATAATGATGATTTGGGTAAAATCCCAGCTTGGACTCTTTCTGCATTGGCTTTGTGAGTCTTTTCTCTTTTCTGTGGATGTTCTGGTTCTATCAGATGTGCTTTTGTCCAACTCACTGCATAAAAGTAACTGTAATTTAGTGCAGCTCATAAGAAGCATTTCTTCTTTTTTGCCTCTGATGTACGAGTCTGTAGAAGCGCAGATCCAAATGTCTTCTTAAACCATCTATTTCATGGAGAAATCATAAAATGCACAGTAACTGTGGAAGGTGAAATCTATCGGGTCAGATGATCTCCAAACAAGCTATGTCCAATCTCAGGAAACTTCCACAGGGTTAAAAAACAAAACTCTGGATATTTAATTAGTGAATAATTAATGAGTCGGCCTCACCGAGGCTCTGAGCTTTTAATGCATATTTCTCAGGTTTTGGTTGCAAATTTGACTCAACACAACATGAACGTTTGAAACTAATAATATTCAAGGTGCATCCGCTGAATGAGCCTCCACTCACAGACCAGTTAGCATTAGCTGCTGTTTAGTTACTGTTTCTCTGGCATGTTCAACACCTCGTCTTCTACATTTGTCTTTCTTTGTCAGTCTGACAAGAACAACCAACATGTCAGTACGCACGGCCCAGTCCATGGATATGCTGTCATCTCCTCCGCTCCCAACTCACGATGTAAAACCATAACAAACCATGCTAGTGTCCTTCAAACCAAAATCTTGAGTCTGTTAAAAACTCATGGTTCATCATGAAAAACAGGAAATCCGCTGAGTTTTCAACCCCCTCAGCTGATTTTATCAGCCAAACTATTTCTACCTGTGGGAATTTCACCAAACACGAAGTAGAAACAAGGAAGATCAAGGCCGTTGCTTCCTTCCCCCAGGAGAGTTAGCTATATGGATTTGATCATCTTACCAAAGGATCATGGGAGCCTCATTGACCACTCTAAATCCCTGCCACTACTTGCTTGTGTTACTGCTTCCGTTGCCACATCAGAGATTGTCCCTAAATATATTTTTTATTGTCTTACATTAATCTGCGTGAGCTCACCATCAATACAGCAATAAAGATTAAGGACGGCTGTCTGAGACATGTAAGGAGAAATCCATGAGGGCATTACTGTCCATCTGCAGTGTGCTTAAGAACACATGGATAAACCACAAGGCAGATGGAGCTGCATGTTGATGGAGCATGAGATCATATTTAGGGCTCCTGTTGGCAGTAAAAACCAGTTTGTTTCTAATAAGATTCTTTTGAATTAACAGAAGAAATACTGGTCGCTCACTATGCACGTTTGATGCACACATGATGACAATTAAAGAAAATTAGCACTTTGTAGATAATACTGATAAATGAAACACTCCATGAGGCCATTAGTGTTTTTTTAACAACCTGTTTAAGAAAATTGACAAAAGGAAATAAATATTCACTACAGCGACAAAATTATTCACTTTTCTGCCTTCAAACTTGCACAACCTTAAGTGACATTCTTAATACCTAGGGTTGAATTTGATGTTGGCCCATCCATCCCTGAGGTTTAGAAGTTTATTCATGAGAATATCTGACCGATCTGTCAGATCAGATACTGATGCTGGACAGGAAGGCCTCCATTTGAAATGATCCAGAAGGTAATTTGTCAGACTAAGGTCCAAACCCTGAGCAGACCAGTCAGTCCTTATTGAACTTGACTTTGCATCCTGGTGTGCAGTCATGTTGAGGCAGAAAGGGGCCATCCTTACATCCTTAAACTGTTCCCATGACGATAAGAACAAGATATCTCAGTATGTTGAAGCACTGAAGGTTCCTTTTTCCTGAAACTTCTAAAAAGCTTGTAATCCTCCCTCTGGACCAAACTTTACACTTGACACAGCACACTCAGTCATACCGTTCTTCTACTCATCCATCTGCCTGCCAGAGAGGTGAAATGTCTCCACTGCTTTAAAGTATAGCTGACATAACTAACAGTTGACTGTGAAATATTTATGAAAACAGAAAGACATTGAAACTGATATATATATA
>NW_015114878.1:160667-164392 GCF_001443285.1 Poecilia latipinna
CACTTTCAAATTTTTTTCTTCAGTTTCAGTTTCCATTTTTTCAAGAAACCTTATGGCCCCAATTTATCACCGTATATGTCTGACTGTTTATCATTTATTAAACACATCTTATCTCTGCTCACAGAACCACAGTTGATTAGCAGGAGGAGATCATCTTCTAGCAGCTTGTATTTTATGAACATCCATGATTTTTAAATGAGCTTTTCAGAGGAACTAAACTTTATAAAATGCAGAGTCAACGCTGCTGCTGACTCCACTCTGGAACTGGTAATGACTGCCATTTTGTTCAGACCTTGTAAACTATCAAGACTCTTTTCACTGAACACAAATGAGGTTTTTCATTAAAACTAGACGTTTTCTTCATATTTTAATCTCAGCTCAGTTTAGTCTAGGCTTAGAATGCTTTTTTCTGATGTTCTAAGCTAAAGTCGTAGCTTCTAGTTCTTTAGCTGCACAACTTCAGCTGCAGCATGCAACTAAACACGAAAGGAAATGTTTATTTAAGAGTGATTTGTATTGCCTGACACCAGCGGAACATAATCTACACAGTGGAGTGTAGTTTTATCAGCCCAGGGAGACGGAGTGATAGGCATTATGTAAAGGAGTTCATTTTAATCAGTTTTCTGAATGAAGTCACCTTGGAGCAAGTTCACAGTTGTTAACTCGGTGTTATCTTACTTTGTCCAAATCACTGAAAGACTCTACTCTTAAAAAATCTGCAGGGTATGTCTCCTTGAAGTTTTGTGTGCATAAAAGTTTGGAGCACAAAACTGTTTGACATAATTATAAACCGTAAAAAAGATTAACATAATAAAACAGACTTCGCTATAGAGAGAACCAAGTTGCTTTAGGGTTTTGTTTTGTTTTGTTTTGTTTTGCTTTACATCTGTCTCTCTTTTTCTTTCTTTACAGAAATATGTTCCCATCAAATCTGGTCCAGGCCACTTTTCAGCAGGTAAGATATGACAGAGAGTTCTTTAAAGGTACAGGACAGGTACAAATGTTCCTCTGTCAATTGTAGTTTTGTTTTTTTTAGTTTAAATAAATACATTAACAATAACCAACTAATGGAAAGAAAACTTCATAAGTATATGAGAAACTGGTAAAGTCAGTCTGAACATAATAACAGAAGAGGTGAAATACAATAAATCAACCTGGTAAAACCAGGGGTTTGAAGATTTTAGGACATTTCCAAGTTGAAAACATAAAACCATAGAAATTAACTGGAGTTTATCAGAATTAATAGAAATATATGGGATTAAAAGGGACTAAAACTGGAATATGAAACACTAATGGGTGACTTATAACAGGGATTTTAAATACTGATGGGGATAAAACAGCAAATTCTTGGCTAAAACAACCAGGTTGCATCCAGTCATACATGCCTGTCTCTAAAGGTCAAAAGGCAAGAGGCACATCATCAGTCCATTACAGTAACAGCATATGAAAATGTGTCCAGGCTGTCCATAGCTTTACCTAGCACCATTTAAGTAGTGAGGTCAAGGGTTGAAAAATATTTTATTCAATATTTATGTTTTTGTTATTTAATGAAGGATTTCATCACTAACTAATATTTCCTTACTTGCTTAATTTGTTTTAGTGTTCTGTTTTAGTAATCCTTTGCTAACTTAAGTATTGCATACATTATAGAAATACATTTATGTCTATTAGTTAGCAAATCTGGCAAAACTGGGTGTAACTTTAACTTCTACATGGCATCAAAGGGCTTCAAAAATAATCTTTAATATGTGCTGAATATGGATTATTGAATTTGCCAGCCTTCATAGGATGCACCTTACATGGTGGTTTGAAGTAAGTCTGCTAAAATTCTAAAGAAGGGGTTAAACTAAAGCTCTGCTGACAACCTCTGATGAAAAGCAATGTTTTTAATTCAGCTGTTTGTCAAAATATCACCTTAATTTCCATTTCATTCCAGTTGGAATGCTTCAGAGAATTACCCAGAAATCAATTTGTATGTTCTGGTTCCAAAAAATCTTAACACAATTTCTTCAACCTCATGAAAAGTGTCACCGTCTCCCCTGACAACAGTACCAAACACGGAGCCAGCTCATCGTGAAGCCGAAGCCAACGGTGAGTCAGGCCCAGTCAGAGTCCACCACGCGGCGACCGCTCATCTACGGCATCCAGGACGATAACGGCAGTGATATCCAGAACTTTGCTCTTGACCTCACCCCTCCTCCGGACGTGCTGGTGCGCACTCGTGAAGGAACAAGTGACGGAATGAACGTCCTCGGGATTGTTATCTTCTCGGCCACCATGGGTACGTGTTCCAACTGTGTTTGAAATTTGGAACCATTTCAGAATGATATGCTTTTGACAACTCGTTGTTTTGACAGGCATCATGTTAGGAAGAATGGGCCCCAATGGAAGCGCCTTGGTCAACTTCTGCCAAAGTCTCAATGAAGCGGTTCTTAGAATTGTGGCCATTGTCATATGGTGAGGACCTTTAATGATACTTAAAGGTACCATTAAGTACCTTTAAGTACTTAGTGGTACATTATACTTATATGTACTTATACATAGAAGCATAAGTTCTGTTGAAGCTTGTTACATATTGTTATAACAAGCTACATATTGTTGAAGCTTGTTATATTTGTTGAAACTGTCGCTATGTTGTGACAGTTTATTACGAGACAGATAATCTGTGAAAATATTGAGCTTCTTTGCCTTCTCCCAGTGCTCCCAGTTCTTACTAGAAACAACCAATCAGAGCTAGGAGGCAGGCCTTAGCGCTGCTGGTCATCAAAGCGTTCCACGAATGCTAAGACTAGCTAGCATGACCACCAATGACGGCAGATAAACGGTTTTCCTGTAATGGTAAGTTGTTTCTCCGCCATTAGCATATTTAGCAGCACATTCACTAGAGCTTTTGACAGCACTAAAACGCTCCCCCTGGCTCTGATTGATTGTTTTTCGTCTGAAACAGTGCATTTTCATAGATTATCTGTCTGTCACAACAAGGTGACAGTTTTAAAGTATATGTGAAAAAAAAAACATTTTCAGTGATTCTTGAGAATAGGGACAAAATGGGTCATACGGATAAAGCACAAAATTTTAATAAAATATACACAAAATATATATTTTTTTAAATATCTGACTAAACTAACCTGGGTCATGTGAGCACAACAATGTATATTTTTCTGGTTTTGCAGAATTTTTTTTAAATTATTATTATTATTATTATTTTAAACATTGTAGTAAGTGGATGGTGTCTTTAAAATCCCTTGTCCAGGAGCGGAACTCAATACATTATAATAGTTTAAAACAATTAAAGGATGATATATTATGAAGTGTAAGTATTCATATAAATAATTACAAAAGTATCAATACATTGAATTAAAAATCATTTTTATATATTTTCCAACTCCATTGAAAATGGAGTTGGGGGGCATCATATCTCAATGTTCAGAACTTCTGAGGACCCCATGACCACTTCCTTTCTCTTCCTTTGCAGCTCTGGTTAGCTTATGTTATTCTTTAGTTAGGGCCTGCCCATAGCAATGCATAGGGAGAGCAGTGACTGACTTGCTTGTCAGTGAAGCAAGTCACTGACTCCATGCATTGCATGGCAGTCACCAGTGAGTCGGGAGAAAGCAGTGAGACGAGAATCAACAGCAAGTTGAGAACCAGCAGCGACTTGGGAGCCACCAGACAGTGGGGGAGCCACCAGACAGTGGGGAGCCACCAGACAGTGGGGAGCCACC
>NW_015114878.1:169257-170541 GCF_001443285.1 Poecilia latipinna
CAGCAGCAAGTCGGGAACCACTGGCGAGTTGAGAGCCACTGGTGAGTCGAGAGCAACCCGCGAGTGGGGAGCCACCAGCGTGTCAAGAGCCACCAGAGTCGAGAGCCACCAGCAAGTCGAGAACCACCAAAAAGTGGAGAACCACCCAAAAGTGGGGAGCCACCAGACAGTCGAGAGCCACCAGACAGTCGAGAGCCACCAGACAGTCGGGAGCCACCAGACAGTCGAGAGCCACCAGACAGTTGAGAGCCACCAGACAGTTGGGAGCCACCAGACAGTCGGGAGCCACCAGACAGTCGGGAGCCACCAGAATGTCGGGAGCCTCCAGAAGGTCGGGAGCCACCAGAATGTCGGGAGCAACCAGACAGTCGGGAGCAACCAGACAGTCGGGAGCCACCAGACAGTCGGGAGCCACCAGACAGTCGGGAGCCACCAGAATGTCGGGAGCCACCAGAAAGTCGAGATCCCCCAGCGACTCGAGAGCCACCAGCGAGTCGTTAGGCAGCAGCAAGTCGGGAACCACTGGCGAGTTGAGAGCCACTGGCGAGTCGAGAGCAACCCGCGAGTGGGGAGCCACCAGCGTGTCAAGAGCCACCAGAGTCGAGAGCCACCAGCAAGTCGAGAACCACCAAAAAGTGGAGAACCACCCAAAAGTGGGGAGCCACCAGACAGTCGAGAGCCACCAGACAGTCGAGAGCCACCAGACAGTCGGGAGCCACCANGCGAGTCGAGAGCCATCGGCAAGTCGAGAGCCACCGGCGAGTCGAGAGCCGCCCGCGAGTGGGGAGCCACCAGCGTGTCGAGAGCCACCAGAGTCTAGAGCCACCAGAAAGTCGAGAGCCACCAGTCGGGAGCCACCAGACAGTAGAGATCCACCAGAAAGTCGAGTCACAAGAAATTCGAGAGCCACCAACGAGCCACCAGTGAGTCGGGAGCCACCAGTGAGCCACCAGTGAGCCACCAGCGAGTCAAGAGCCACCAGAGAGTCGAGAGCCACCAGCGACTCGAGAGCCACCAACGAGCCACCAGAGACTCGTGAGCCACCAGCGACTCGTTAGGCAGCAGCAAGTCGGGAACCACTGGCGAGTTGAGAGCCACTGGCGAGTCGAGAGCAACCCGCGAGTGGGGAGCCACCAGCGTGTCAAGAGCCACCAGAGTCGAGAGCCACCAGCAAGTCGAGAACCACCAAAAAGTGGGGAGCCACCAGACAGTCGAGAGCCACCAGACAGTCGGGAGCCACCAGACAGTCGGGAGCCACCAGAATGTCGGGAGCAACCAGACAGT
>NW_015114879.1:0-26692 GCF_001443285.1 Poecilia latipinna
GAGCATGACCTTTAAGTCTATTGCTTTTTTTTTTTAAATTACGAATTCACAGTATTGGCGCTAAGGGCAATATTGTGAAGAGGTATAGAAGGAGTTTTTTCTGTTATTCCTTTTTTCAGACTTATAACTGTTTGACAATTGAGGTGGAGGCAGGATAGGCTGATGGAGCATGACCTTTAAGTCTATTGCTTTTTTTTTTTAAATTACGAATTCACAGTATTGGCGCTAAGGGCAATATTGTGAAGAGGTATAGAAGGAGTTTTTTCTGTTATTCCTTTTTTCAGACTTATATGTTTGACAATTGATCTAATTGATCTAATTTTTATAAATGATAATCATGGTGCAGTTTCCTAATAATTATCTAATTCATTAGGGCAAATAAAGCAAGCCATGCCAACCTGGCCCTATGGAAGAGTTCAAATTTGAAAACAACTGCTGACTAATGTTTTCATGAATTCTGTTCTGTACCTTCAGGAAAATGTTTGACCATCAGTTTGTGACCTTAAGCTCTGGAGCTGATGGATTATGCAGTAAGAGAATGAGCCAAATTATACCTGCAGGTCTGACTCTGCAGGAATATAACCCTTCTCTCTTGATTAATATAAACAAATTTGCCAAAAAGAATGCATCAAAGATTATCAGCAGTGATATAAAAGGTTAATTGCCAATTGGACCAAATTTCTGAAGACGGTTATTGACGCCAAGGGTGACATACCAGTTATTAGATTTTGGAGGTAAATTTCATAAAGAGCCAGAATGGGTGGATTGAAATTTTTCCCTTAGCAAACATTCTCATTAAAAACAGCACTTTTAAAGCTTGGTTTGTTGTGGTCTACTTTTAAAAGTTTTTGATGATCTTTAAAATAGAAGAAGTAACAAAAAGTTAAAAATAAAGGACAAAAAAAAACTCTGTCAGGCAACTACTTTTTCACAATTAACACGCCACAACTTTCCAAAAAAAAAAAAAAAAGCGACAATTTAGAAATACCGGTGTAGCATACAAAACCATCTTCCATAATAATCTGACAATTTTATTTATGACAAAAACACTAATGGCTATGAATGATAATAGACTTTTTAACTCAAGCCTGAGAATACATATGTGAAGTAATTTTATTTTTATTTTGAAAATTTATGCAGGGTTTTTCTAGTTTGCTTGGAAAAATAGAAAATTGCAATACCTGGTTTTGCAATTAATTGTCGGAAAATTCCTTTTGGGACTCATCTTGTTTGTTCAGTATCTGTGTGAATTTATAGAACCATCTCTAAATGTCATCTCTGCTTCCCTCTGCGCTAGAGCCCTCGTTAATCAGCGCACACCCACCACCTCGTTTCAGTCTGCATTGTGCATAACAAGCTCAAACTCAGCTGATCCACAAAAATTTGTTTATTTTGGGTTTTAACGAACTAAAGAAAAAAAAAAAAGCTGTTAATTTTCACCAGGCTTGTTTTCTCATTCTCTGGCAAAGGGTGACTTGTAGCTTAGTGCTGTTTGGTGGCCACAGATTTGCTTTACCTATAGATGGGTTTGAGCGAGGTCTCCCACTCTGTGTGGGGATCAGGCATGCTTGTGTGTATGGCATTGTTTGTGGTGGACCGCATCTTTTGTTTTTGGTTGTTCTGTGCCTCCTAAACAGTGCTGTCTTTCTGCTTTAGCTTACAGTACTATCAAAAGAGTATTGTTGGTTTTTAGCATGGATAGTATTGTCTGTTTGTTTCTTTTTTTTTTTTTTTTTACAAAGGTTCCATATGAAAGACAAATACACAGTAGTGAGGAATTAGATGTAAAGAAAGGTATGCTTTAGTTCTGCATTGAGCCCCCTCGCCATGATATCCCTAAATAAAATCTAATTCAAGCAGCTATCTTCCATCGTTGCCTAGTTTATAAGTAGCATTCACTCGAGTGTAATTCTTCCTTCATCTTACATGACCTTCCACTTAATCTGGCTGCTTGGCCTTGGTGAATGAAGCAGCCACGAGGCCCATGGCAACTCCGAAGAAGCTGCAGAGATCCAAGGATAAAATTAATGAAGTATATGTGGCAAAACTTAAAAACTCTTTTTAAGTTTTGCCACATGTTCTTCATCAAATCTGTCTCAACTTGGTCCAGGCTGCAAACAAGAATGGACAAAGAAATCCATCTTTAAATGTGAGAATGTGAGATTCTTAGATGACTTGAAGCTGTAATTGCAACCAAAGTTGTTTTTATAGATTGATTCTATAGGTGAAGAGTTTTATGCATTTTCAGATTTATATTTGTAGTAGATAATGAAAAACTTTTACATATGTACATGTATAAATATATATATATATATATATATATATATATATACGCATAATAATAAAGTGACAAACTGCGGAAAAGTGTATATTGCTGCAAGGCACTGTCCTTGCAGTGAACTCAGTGCTAATGTTTTCCAATGTCTAAAAACAAGATTAATTAGAAGATTGTTTTTTTTTGTTTTGTTTTTTTTAAACACTTTGATTGGGACTGTAGGCGCAACAATTTGTCGCAGAGGAGCCGGTTTGAACTAAAACTTGACGGAAGAACCAATGAATTGTTGGTCTTGTACTTTTACTCTGCTGTCGTCGGAACGCACTAACCACTTGCATCTACTCTCTAAAGTGAATTCTTCCTCCTAGGAGTGAAAGAAATGATCTCCGATTCCCATTTGATGGCCAATCAGAACACCCACTGCGGTCATCAGTTAATCACATTGCACTCAATCATGTGCCCCGAGCCTCTCGGCGCAAATTACAAAGCCATCAGCAAAGTAAAACCACACTCCCCAGGCTGCAGATGGGAGTTGTGAGTACAGGTCAGAAATAGAGTTGTGTTTTTTAATCAGGAAAGCCAGACATCCAATCCAACGTCAGTTACGTAACCGTTGTTATGTCATCTGTTTGAGGGTTGTTGTGCTCTTGTTGGGAGTGTTTTTTTTTTTTTTTTTTTTTTTTTTTATACCAAGTGGTATTTGTGCCAGCTGGCATGCAACTTTTATGTGCAGATATGAAGCAAAGAGATCTGGAGCCTGAGTTTAAATAAACTGGTTACATAAGATTTAGAACTGTGTGAATGAAACACGAATCCATGCACAGACGGAATTTACCACTTCATTTATTCGCTTGCAGTTTGCTCTCACAAATGCTCCTACATGTCTGTGCACATGTCTTTTTGCATACTGCACGCTTCTCCAAAATTGCTGCAGAATTGCATCAACTTGGCACATCAGGAGTTTTGTTTGCGGCTCTGCATGCACGCTTGTTATAACTGCAGGGATGTTTGAGCCTGGAAGCAGCTCCCTTAAAATAAAGGGGTAGCAAGGCTGTTTGATTGATATCCTATACGTTCCCCGGCCTTAGATCTAGTATAGGATGTGGGAAATTGTTTTGCGGTTATAGAGGTCTCAGATGCAGGCTTTTAGTTGCACATGCTTTGACAAGTACATAGTTCTTTGGAGCAGAGGGGCTTTCTCCATGTCTGCATCCTGTCTGCCTATAAAGATAAAAGCCTCCCACTACTGAGATGGCCCACTGTGTAAGTTATTGTGACAGTAAGGAGAGAAAGCTATTGGGGGGATGGAGAGGTGGAAACGAGAGTTTGTGAAGCCTGTGGGCAGCAGTGGGGTAAAGAAAGTCCAAATGCAGCCTCAGTGACTCCAAACAGCATTGGCTGACCCGGGGCAGGACTCTTCTGCACTGTCAAAAGCCTCCTCCGTCCTGTCAGTCTCCCTCATGACTGCTCCTTCCATGTGAGCAGAAGCTGCAGTCAGTCAGTGAACATACACGGCGAACAGAGTGCTCTTTCAATGTAATGTGTCCTAAAGTTGAGTTTAGCACTTCCAATGGCATGTGTAGCATAATTGATAACTTGATGAATCCTAAAAGAAAGATAAAACAAATCTTCTCGAGGAATGCGTGACTCATTGCAGGTCTGTTGTTCTATGCGAGTTATTGTTTTTCCTGGTGTTTCTTGATAAATGGGAGAGACGTGTAGGATTTCACACCATCCCAGCAACAACACAACACTATTAATTTTAAACAAATTGCTACTTATATTCTTTTTCAGAGAGGAATATAGCTACCCACTTTTTCTGAGTTAAGAATCTCTGAATAATTAAAAGCCCAGTATGATTTGATGTAAAACTACACAAAGTGGAAGTTTAAATCTTTTATAGAAAGAAAATACTTCCCCAGTGGAAAAAGTTCAGGTTTTGTTGGTTGGATGTCAGTCCAATATTTTAAAATAGCTACTTATTAATTTAAGCTTGGTCACTTTTCATCAGTTTATAATCAAATAAAAAGAAAGTTCCTACCTTTTATGGTTCTCGTTGCATACCTATTTTTTTTTCAGACTTATTCATTTTGACTTTATATTGTTTATTTAATGATGAGGCTGAACTCTGTGGCATTTGATTTGAAACACTTGAGATTCTATTCCCCACACACACATATCTTATATTTTACCAATCAAAGCTTGCATGTTGCAAATCTGTGGGCTGTGTAGAATGATTCAATCCTGGCCTGATAGAGCACATTAAAATCCTATTGTATGCTGTCCGTTTGTGCTGTGCGTGTAGCCATTTGTCAACATATGATGACTGAACATCACGCTTTCTGATATACTGCTAAGATGTGTAAAGTTCCTACAACAGCGTTGTAGGAACATATAATTATTGTCATCAAATAATTATGTGGGAAAGTTCAACATTGAAGTTATTTTTTTAGTTTAGGACAGTGTGATGCAGGTAGATGAAGCAAAAAAAAAAAAGTTTAATATTTACAGAATGCAAAATATGTCTTCATTTTTTGGATCATATTTTGCAACTGCACTTCTCATGTTTCCTTAGACTGTCACCAATACCCTTTAGATTTAGGATTTAATCATCAATCAGATTTATGCGAATCATACCTAAATGGACCTTGCTTTCTCCACCTATAATTGTGATAAAACAAAAAAAATATTAAGACGATGTTGTAATAAAGTCGTATAAAGTCACTACATACCTTTCTTCTGTTCTTTTGTCTCCTCAGTCAGCGGTACTGTATGTGTAACCCTGATGTGGTGCAGCAGTTTCACAACCCAGACACCATCTTCATCCTGGCCTTCGCTGTGGTCCTCCTCAACACCGACATGTATTCCCCCAACATCAAGCCGCACCGCAAAATGGGGCTCGACGACTTCATACGCAACCTGAGAGGTCGGTGTTCGATTTTATTGTGCCGCATCTGTTTGTGTGTGTTTTAGTGCACACTTGTGAGATTGACACTGTGCTATATAGGGTCTTGTGAACAGAGGTGGTATAATGAGCAGCAGGCAAGTTTCTCACTTCATGACGGGTGGTTTTATGAGCAGAGATCTTTTTTTTTTTTTAGATTGGCTAAAACTTTATATATATATAGAAACCAGATGTGCACAGATGTACAGCTGAAACACTTGACTGTTGATGTGGAGGAGATTAATTGGGATGAAATGCCAGGAAGAATGATGAGGAAGATGAAGAGAGGAGGAGAGGGCAGGGCAAGTCAAAGCTTTACAACAAGCTGCCTCATATCAACCTTACTATCGGTTTTCTGAGTGACGGCCTCTTGAACTGAAATAAATTAATCAAAGAGGCTGTGGATGCCTGCCTCTGCTTGCTATCGTCAGAAAAACATCAGCTTCGCAGGATGAGATTTCTGATATCCTTGACTCTGCTCTGGAATCGACGCAGTTAATTAAGTCTCGCTCAGTGTCAGATTTAATGATAGTGATCCTTGGTTTTCCAGAAACATCTTATCACCTTTATTGAATTACCTGAAACTTCTAATGCTGTCTATCCCACAGGTAAACAGGTACAAGCATCAGCAGCTGGAACAACTTTTCTCCTGTAATCTAAAAAAAAAAAAAAAAAAAAAGATACACATTAATTATACTTAATTGATTATAATTCTTTTCATATCCCATTAAACAGTTAGAACCAGGTAAGGAAAAAAAAAAAAACATTGTCAAACTTGTGCAGATTGCTTGCACAAGTTTGAAATTGATGTTGATAATTCCCTGTCCTCACAATCACATATACAAAAGTGCAGCTTCAAAATTACAATATTTCAGGAATTGAAACTGTCATATTAAGATTCATTACACATAAAGTGAAATCTTTCAAGTATTTAATTCTTGTAATTGTGATGGTTAAGACTTACAGATAATGAAAATTCAAAATGCAACATCTCAGAAAATTGTGGAATCACGTAAGACCAATAAAAAGTGTATTTTAAACATCCATGTCAGGCTTCATGTGTTAATGTCTACGCACGCAGTACTTGGTTGGGCCTTCTTTTGCATGAATTATTGCCTCAATATGGTGTGGCGTTATTGGCTTTGGAGTATCTCCTCTTCCTCTTGTCAGCAAACTGGCAGCAATCAAGCACAGTAACAGCATGGTCATTAAAATAGCTTTTGGTAACC
Organism: Poecilia latipinna; assembly: GCF_001443285.1. Classification (NCBI taxonomy): domain Eukaryota; kingdom Metazoa; phylum Chordata; class Actinopteri; order Cyprinodontiformes; family Poeciliidae; genus Poecilia; species Poecilia latipinna. Next base: position 6,449 of record NW_015114879.1, read on the forward strand.
TTGGCAGTGTGGGCAGATGCCAAGTCCTGTTGGAAAGTAGCGTCTCTATAAAGCGGTTTGCAGAATAAAAGCTTGAAGTAATCAAAAATGTTTTGGTTGGTGGCTGTGTTGACTGTAGACTTCAGAAAACAAAGTGGTCCAATAACAGCAGATGATTTGGCACCCCAAACCATCAAACGTCGCTCTGCACTTCAAGCTTCTGTGACTCCTGTGCCTCTCCGCTCTTCCCCTAGACTTTGGGACATTGATTTCCAAATGAAATAGAATGCTTTTTTTTTTTTTTCATCTGAAAAGAGGAGTTTGGACCACTGAGAAATAGTTCAGTTCTTTCTCTCCTTAGTCAGGAAAGACAGTGTTGACTTGACACAAGGAAGGCCACATTTATAGCCCAGGTGTTGGGTTGGTCTGTGTGTAGTTGGTCTTGATCAACTGACTCCAGCCTCAGTCCACACCTAGAAACTGAGGTTGTTAAAGCTGCTGAAGCTGCAGTTTGGCTTGTTGCTGATGCACCTTTGTCTTCCACACTTTCTCTTCTACTCAATGTTTTATTAATATCTTAGCACTCTGAGCAACCTGCTTTATGACATTTTTACATTTGTGTGTTTGTATAATAGGCGAGTTTCAATGTCAAATGCCTGGTTGGTCTGCATGTACTTCTGTTTTTTTCTTATATTTTGTGTTGTAGCCTGGGTGGCTGTGAAGAGGCGTGACAATGGGTGAAATATGCCTATGCAAGTTTTCTACTACCAAACGGTTCATCCGCGAGTCTATCCATTCAGTCCATCCATTCAAAAATGAGTAATAAAAAATCGGAAACGTTTTCACAGTATTTTAATTTTTTGAACCTAAACTATTTAGTCTTCAATCCATTCAGATTATTAACTGTCAATATGACTGTTGCATCCAGTTACGCTCTGAAGTGATTCACGGCCACAATGTGTGAATAATCAAAACTTACAGTATCGGCCAAAAAGGAATGCTGAGATGAGTGCTAAGGTGAAAATGAAAAACGATGAGGATGCAGAAGATGGGGAGAAATGTTTAATTTTATTCTGTTTCAAAAAGGAGCTGAGAACCCAACAGTGCTGCGGAAGGAAAATCAAAAGAAAGTTTAAACAGACGGTAATCCATAATGTGTCGGGCATTAGGCAGGGGAAGAAACAATTAAAACTATCTGGCCGTGAGCCCAAGAATTTTGCCACAATTTGTACAGAGATAATTAAAAACAAATGAAGAACGGCTGAGTGGCAATCAGCAAACAACAGCCAGGTGTGTGAGGGACAGCAGTTAAATTAAATGACAAGAGGAGAAAGGTAAAACAAAAGCAATCATAGTAACAAAAGCGAGATTAAATGAAGTAGAATAGGAGATAACAACACAGAACACAGAAGCAGAAAACAAATAGAAAAATCCAATACTCAGCACAGTAATTCCTGCAGACCGTGCCGTCGTCTGAATTGTGTCATGAATTTCAATTTGGTATCATTTATTTAACTACTTAAACAGCTCCCTGTACCTGAAGAAATTTTTTTTCTTATGTTAAACTATTTAAAGTCCTGTTTGTTTGATCAAATTTCTACGAAAAGTCTGAAAAAGCTGAGCAGGCTACCATGTTTGTGACATGCATGGTCATGTTTACATTTAATTCTAATTTAATTTTTCTCCCTCCATTAGACAACATAGTGACATGCACAGTATAAGAAAGCTAGAACGAGTTGCTGTCATATAGCTCAAGAATAAAAATTATATCTATATTTTATAAGCTAGAACCGTGGAAGGTTTTATACACTCTACGTAGCAAACTTTGCAAATTTTAAATTACAAAGTAATGTAAATTCATATCTATATGCTTTATTAGGTTCATGCACCAATGAATTATAAAGCAATCCTGCGTGTCATTTAACAATTGGGAGTCTAAAGAAACTGAACAACATACTTTTTGCAGGTTATATTATTGTTATGGTGCCTTTAGAAGTGTGAATAAAAAAAAAAAGAATCGGGCAAATATAATATGTTGTTGCCAAGATCCTGACAAAACACCAGGAAAATGGATCATATCCCACCAGAACTTAAATCAGTGCACTGGTTCCCTGTTTGTAAAAAGACAGATGAGATGGATTAAAATCTTGCTAATGGTTTTTAAATCGCTAGATGGATTCTCATATCACCAGGTTGCTGTTTCTTCATTCGTGTTTGTTAGACCAGAATCAAATAAGAGGAGGCAGTGTTTAGTTTCTGTTCCCCTCAGCTCTGGAACTGACAACATGAAAACACCACATATGCAGAAATCGCTTTGTTTTAATTTTCTACAAGGTCAAAGATTATTTTGTCAGTTTCATTTTATGTTTTAGGTATTTAATTATTTCGAACTTGCATTTCACTGAGTTTTTCTTTTAATGCGAGACTTCTTGTTTTTTTTTTTAATGTTCTTTTCCTTGAAACGCTTCTTCTCCTCTAAAGCAAATTTAGCGACTTTGGTTGTGAAGGATTCTATGCAAAAATCTAGCCTTGGCTTCACTAAACTATTTAGATTACTGCTATCAGATTCCTCAGTAAAACACTCAACTGCGCAGCAGCAACAGAAAATGAGCACGGACACACTGCAGACGTGAGAGGTACACAAAATTCTGCTCCAGTTTGAATAATTATTTATTGATTTAGAGGGTTTCAAAACATAGAAAATACATTTTAAAGACTATAATTTGTATTTATTGCTTCTGATTTGATGCTTTGAAGCTTTCTGTGCCACAGAGCAAAGGTATCAGAACCTCATGTGAGTTGTTTTTTTTTGTTTTTTTATCACAATCACTCCAGCATTGAATGAACCTTTGAATTCTCTCAGGTGTGGATGACGGAGCAGACATCCCCAGAGAGATGGTTGCAGGCATTTATGAAAGGATTCAGCAGAGAGAGCTGCGCTCCAACGAAGACCATGTCACATACGTGAGTCGTGTGGAGCAGTCCATCCTGGGCCTGAAGACAGTCAGTATCAGACTTTTCCTCTTTACTTCACAGTTTACTCGTGTCTCGTTCGGTTTGAATTGTCTCGCAGCAGTCTGTTTCGCATTAGCCGCCCTCTCCGCCTCTTTAACCTTGTTCCTTCAGGTCCTCGCTGTGCCCCACAGACGGCTGGTGTGCTGCTGCCGTCTGTTTGAGGTTCCCGATGCCAACAAACCTCACAAACAGAAGCTCTCTGCACTCCAAAGGGAGGTGTTCCTCTTTAATGACCTGCTGCTGGTAAGGATTGACCTTCAGAAAGGGACACTGGTGTGCGTGAGCATGCATGCTGTCACGTGCCCAATAGGAAATGTGGTTTGATACCCAGCATGCGGCGACGGAGAGTTTACCATCTTTGTGTGTGTGCAGATCCTGAAGCTGTGTCCCAAGAAGAAAAGCTCAGCTTCATACACTTTCTGTAAAGCTATGGGTCTTCTGGGAATGCAGTTTCACCTCTTCAGCAATGAGTGTAAGATGCTACTTTACTTTGCAGCAATTTATTCCCATTACAAGCCCCAGCTTTGTGCATAAAAAGTGCTGAGCTCGCCAAGTTGTCTATTTTACTGTTGTTCTTTCAGGTCAGTGTTAGCACTCAGACTGTGAGGGTTTCATTGCAATACATAATGGCACACGTTGCTATCAAATTGTGGTAAATGTCCTTCAGTAAAAGTGCTTTACTGTAACCGATTCAAATATTTAAGATGAAAGAATAGTTCAACCTCCTGTCTGAAGCTGTAAAAAAAAAAACATTTATAAATAAATTACAATAGAGCAAAGGAAATCGACAAGGGACCAAAATGTCCAGACTCATTTGTATTAATGTTCTCCCTTATCTCTAATTTCTGATGGAAAGAGTTTATGATCAGATTAACGTGTCAGTTTCAGCAGCAGCTGAATTCACAACACACAAAATGTTGCAATCTTAAATAAAATGTTGCATTTTTATGCATTTTATACATGTGGTTTCAAGCAATTACAAAACAATGAACTGACATTACACATTAGCACATTTATTTTTTTAGCCCCCTCCCCACACAATCTGGTGACTGTAGACTGTATATATATTTTTTTAACCCATGATTTGAAAGTCTATGTTAAGGGCGTTTTATTAGCTGCAGTCTTTTAGAAAAATGAATCGTAGGTGAATTCAGGTTTAACGGTCCGCAGGAAGCACATTTTCCCACCTCACGGATATAATTGAAGTTCTTCCTTTTCCTCTCTCTTTGGGTATTTGCTCAGATTACGCTCACGGCATTACCATGATGAGCCCCTTTACCTCAGAGAAGAAGCAGCTGGTTAGCTTCTGCTCTCCCAGCGGAGAGGAGCTCAGGAAGTTTGCGGAGGAGCTCAGAGAGGCGATCGCAGAGGTCAACGAGATGGAGCAGATTCACATTCAGTGTAAGGACACAAGCACGCTGCTCTCTCATTACGTGGACATTTGATTAAAACCGTGGCACGCCGTCAGGCGCTGACAGCAGCACTTGCCCGTTTCGCCTTGTAGGGGAGCTGGAGAGGCAGCAGGGGATCCAGTCGCATGGTTTACACACCAATGGCGGGCAAATGGACACACACACGGGACATGGCTCTCCCTCAGGTGCTGGTTTTGCTTGTGTAGCATAATGAGGCATACATTAACTAAATGTCAGGTCCCTATGTAATATCCTTGGTTTTTTTAGTATACATATTTGCCAGATGACTGACAGAGATAAATTTTCATCCCACAGGCCAACAGGATGTGTATGATAAAACTGGCAACAACAACACAGTAGAGGTGAGTGCCTAAGCTACTCTCGTCTCCCTCAGGTAAGTATCTGCATATTCAGCTCTGTGAATGTTGCGCGCGTTTGTGTGTGTATATGCAGTTAGACAGGGACTGTGGCTCATCCTGAAAGGAGAGTGCTTTTTGCTTTGCTTTAAAAGAGCACCGCCTGCAGCACATCCCTACTATACAGACAAGCCTACAAAGGCTGCTAAGAGGTGGCTCTGTAGTAGCGCTGCAAACAGCCTCATTCTGTTTCTGATAAGTGGACCAGCAGCCGCTGCTTACAAAACAGCCCTTCAGACATCACCCGCTGAAACCTTCCAGACTTCCTATGTGAGCGAGCACAAGGTTGGCCGGGTCCTGGAATACCATCGACAAGGCTAGATGAGCTTGATTGATACTGTAAAAGTCAAAAGGTGCATGTGTTAATGTTGTTGGATCTCGGTGGATCAAGCTCCTCCTTTAAAGTGATAGTCCTGGATTTTGTAACTGTGCTTCTATTAAAAGGTTATCAACAGTTAATAACTCTCGTGGTGATTTGAACTGAATAAAAATCCAGATCAGTTGGCCTCGGAGAGCAAAGCTAGTGAATAGTCTAACAGGTGCCTTGACCGAAGAGGAGACCTCAAACATTTTTAAAACAACTCCAATTTCAAAAATGTTATTCTACTGATATTTTATGGATCTTTAAGCTGCTGTCATGTGTTCATTGGCCAGTTATTCACAGAGAAGTTGACGATAATTTATAGAGGAAGTGGAAGTTGGAGGAGGTGTCCAGTGAAACGCATGTGTTAAGAACGGAACATTTAAAGCATTTCTGATTATCAAGCAGAAAAGCAAGGCATTGAAAAAAAAATCCCTGAAATTGTGTTCACTTAAAGAGATACAATATTTCCACTTTTTACACAGCCTTACTGTTGTCTGAAATCCTTAATACATCACATGCTCAGGGTGTTTTACATAGCGTTGTATCACCTCCAACCCCATTTTCTGCGTAAATGGTCAGTGACTGTGTCATTACCCGCCTAATGCAAACATGACGACATTTTAAAGTTCACCAAACAGAAGGGTCATAAAAGTGTTTTTAAGGAATTGTGTGATTCTCATGGCCTTTATTCACTGTAGCCATGGAGATAGGCAGAGTAAAGGGATGGAAACATGCAGAAAAGTTCCCTAGTCCAGGAACTGAACCCCAGACAGATTGCAATGACTAATGACCTCTGAATATGAGGCTTCTGTTCTGCAGCTACGGCGTTGTGCTACCACAAAATCACTGGAGTTGTTTTAAAATAGAAGTGGATTTATGCTAAATAAAGACCCAGTTACTACTGGGGACATATTAACTGCATATAGCCTTTTAATAGAACCTCTTTGAGAAAAAAAAATCCTTTACCATCTCTTTAAACATAGGCATATAGATGAATCTGTTCTTTCTTTTGGAGTTCTGTCCTTGTTTTACTCATTTTCCCCTCTTCCCCCTGCCTTTTGCTTAGCCCCTTAGAGTTGTAACTTATTGTGTTAGGGAGACACCACGCCCTCGGTGTCGCCTCTTTCCTCTCCTGATACTCCTTTATCTCTAAGCCTATCATTCTGCCACTCATTTTCTATTACGGCACACCCACATACCTAAAACCCGAACTGTTCCTGCTAAAACTTCTGCCTACGATCTCGTCTTACCCCACGGCCCCCCCGTTTTCTCCTCCCGGGCTGGTGTTTGCATAAATTGTGGCCGGAAATGAAATCTGAATGTGGATTTAGTAAATAGATTAGGGACAGCAGGAGAGAGTGTGAATCTTGCATGCGCTCGCACTGCATGCCACCACCTGCATGCCTGCATGCCCATGTGCGTTAACACACCAGAGGGCTGCGTAGAGGCTGCGTTCAGGCTGGTAACTCCTCATGCGTTCTCTGACTGTTCCTAAACTAGGTGTCAATTCACAACAGGCTGCAGACCTATCAGCTGAGCCAGCCCAGCATTGAGTCCGCACCCTTGGCCCTGGCTGCACCCCCCACCCTGCTCAGCCCCGTCCAGGCCGGAGAGCTCCGCCCAGAGACCCTCATCCAGTGCCAGCAGATTGTCAAGGTGATCGTTGTGGACCAGAGCGGACGGGGACGGATGGAGGCGTTTCTCAGCCAAGGCCCAGCGACCCATCAGCTCATCCAGTCTGCCATGTCTACTCCCGTCCGAGTCAGAGAGGGAGACGGACCCCAGCCGCCCCTGCCGCCTCCTCCTCCTCCTTACAACCACCCCCACCAGTTCTGTCCACCTGACTCGCCCATGCCCTTCCACCACACCATGCCCCTCACCCGCCGGCGCAACTCCAGCGGCTCCCGCAGCATTGTATGAAAAAAAAAAAAAAAAGGAAATAAGTTGATCCTCACACTTGCACAAAGTCGGTGTAGCACAAGTCAACGCAAAAAAACGTTGAGGAAATACTATATATGTGGAAGGAAAAAGAAAATCAAGAATCTACTCATAGAACTTGACAAAACTGTGTGATTTGTTTTGAATGTGAGCTTTAATAGTGGTTCTGATAGACATATTTTGCTTCTTTTGTCTCCAAATTGTCACCCAGTATTAACTGATGTAGCCTGTCTACATTTCCCAGTTTTTAAGAAATATGCTTTGTTTGCATTTTTAAATGTCAGCCATCAGGCAAACGTCGCAGCAAGCTCGGACCGAGAAACCGAGCGAAAGAAAATCTGTCCCAAGAGGACGAGAATGAAGGACTGTTTTCTGTTCTGGATATTAATATTGCTCTTCATTGGTGTGGATCTTTACTGGAGTGAATGTGAGGAAATCTTTCAGTAACGATCCCTAATGTGAAAAAAATACAAGTTAATAGGGCCTTGAAAAAGTACTAATATCACTTGAATTTCTTCACATTGAGCTTGGCTACACAAATTTTAATCTATTTTCTTGGGATTTTACAAAGTGATGCATAATTATAAAGCAGAAGGAAATGTGATGTCTTCTGCATTTCCATGTAGCGTTCTGGGTAATCATGTAGCCGTACCTCATTTTGATGCGATCCAAGCTGTAGGATCTTTGAACAGCGTTGCACATTCAATAAGTGAATTTTTGACCAAATTGACTTTATAAAATAGTCCAAGCTTATTTGAATCACATGTATGCTTTAAAGTTTTGCTGCAGATTCCCAATTGGATATAGGTTTGAACTTTAACTAGACCACTCTCAAACACAAATAGTTCTGGCTGTGTGCCAGGGTCAATTCTTATTGGCAAATGAACCTCTTCATAAACTCTTATTGTGTCCATTCTCTAATAGATTTTTGTCCCTGTATTTCGATACGTCCATTCTTATAAACTGACCAGCTTCTCTGTTCCTGATTTTAAAAAAAATGATGCATCCTCAAAGTGCAATGATCCCAATACTACGTTTCATTTTGAAGACAGTGAGATGCTTTGTTAGTATTTCACATATAATTTTAAATTTGGGCCAAAAAGTTTAAACTTGGTCTTATCTGACCAGAGCATCTTTCTGCACATATTTGCTGTCCCCGCTGCTCTTTACGTTGTTGCATTCATACTGAGGTGGAATCACCAACTCCTACATATAAACATAAAATATAAAATGAAAACCAACATTTTACTGTTACTGCTCTATTATGCAGTAACCTGTGTTTGTCTGCAATGTAAAATCCCAATAAAATACATTGAAGCTTGTGGTTGTAATATAAAAAGAATGTGGAAAAACGTCAGGCATGAATACTTTTGCAAGGTAAGGTATTTGGTGGTCTATTCTTGATGTTCTTGGAAACAGAACATATCTATGAAAAAAGCAGGAATGTGGCGGGGGGATACGTCAGCTGAAGCGTAGTGTCAGAAGCAAAGTCGCCCCCCCTCACCCCCCCCCCCCAAAAAAAAAAACAAAAACAACCCAAAAAACCTAAAAGAATTTCTCAATGACAATCATCTTTTTGTGCTTCGTTGTGTGTTTTTGCTCAAACCGTCTCATTTCTCGCTGCTCTTATTCAGTGGATTGTTGCTCTGACGGGAAAGACTGCTGCACTGCAACATGTGATACTGCGTCTGCACCTCACAGAGAGCAAAGTGTGTGTGCACCATGTGTATCCAGGCTGCTTACTCATGGGCCACTGGGATTCGGGCCGATAATTCATTCAAAACAAGGCTAAAACAGGCGCTCACAAAGCCTTTCTTCTTCTCATGTACATTTACTCCTGTGAATACCAAGTGTGAATACCCATGTTACTTTTGGATTTAGAGTATATCTTTAAACAAACAAAAAAAAAAAGCCCAGAAAAACAGCGCTATTGTTAAACCTCGAAATGATGCTACACAGGGTAGATACCTCAGAGTTTTCAGTGTTATATTTTCCTTAAATAACTGGAACATTTCACAAGCAGAGATGCATTTCTGCGAATATTTAGCTGGAGGAAAAAAAAAAACCCCGAAGATGTCTAAGAAATGATTCTTTATCTCATCACTGTGTTGATTGCTCAGCATAGATGGTGTCTGACTTGAGCCGGTATATATAGCACATCACTAAGTCTTTTTGCACCACAGAATATATTGGATATATTGTAAATAGATGAAATAGATTTATTCTGAAAAAAAAACAAAAAAAACAAGTGATCAGTTTGCCCAGTGTGTGTATCTACTACGTATGTATTTGTACAGAGAAAAATCTAGTTTAAAAGAAAAAAAAAAAGAATAATATAGTTATTATAGTTACTATTCACGTTTATTACTGGGGGTGTCCTAAATGCAAACCCCCCTTATGAGAGTCGGGGAAACAGGCAGTTTTTTGTAGCGTAAACAGTTTAGTTATTGATCTAGATCCATCATTAAAGCGTCATATCATATTATTAACAACGTTACTAAAAGATGGCAGTGGCACCTGTGAAGGTGTGTAAAGGGCTATGCTGTAATGGTGAACACATACAGTAAAATTCACCAGTCAAACACATACCCACACACGCACACACACACACACACGCACATTTACAGCCTACACATAGCTGCTAAAACAACAAATTCTGATTAAATTTACTGCTTGATTTATCAAGTCAGCAACCCCACTTTGTTTACTATGAACTCTGACTGGCTTGTACTATAACGCATGATAATTTTATTTTGTTTTCTTTTTTTTTATTAATATTATTTACAGAATACAACAGGAGCTCGATGCTATGTTTGTTTCATTATTGTCAGGGCATGTTGGGTTTGATTGATGTCATTTTCTCCTCCCTTTCTCCCGCTCCTTTCCCTTCTCTTCTCTCTGTGGCTGTCATGGAGACGCACCAAATCTGCATCCTCCTTGTGCAGCACCGTCAGTTAATCTTTGCATCCTCACGGTATTTCTAACAAGGAAATTTCTTAAAGAACAATGTGTTTCCTATTGGAATTTCTAAGCTTTTCTGTTTGGAGAAAATGAAAGAATAAAGTAGTTTTTACTCTCGGGCGTCGGGCTGTTTGTGTGCTTCGGGGGTCTCACCGCGGATAATTTCACACCAGGTGTGGAGGAAGATTGGTGGAATAAAGGAGCTAATGGGAAACTGGTCTGCGCCGGTGTTCCTGTGTCATCCCAGTGCACCAGGTAAACTAATTTATTAGAGAACGCAGCCGGATAATAGCAAATCTCAGTCAAACAGGTCTGAATTATTCCACTCAATCTTACATTACATGGCTGTGGATTTTTGTTTTCATCGGTGTGTGTGACAGAGATTGAGTTAAATTAAACACAAATTTCTCAGAGTTTGTTGTTGTTTCACAATTATACAAATTCAATCTACCCAAAATGAGCCAATATACTTAATCTATTTTATTGACAGAACATTCATGAAGTTTTTACTTCTAAAAGCCCCAGTGGTTTGGTTCAGAAGGAGAGTTTATCAATAGGTCTGTTCCGGTAATCATTACTTTAATGTAAAAAGGCGCACAGGTCGAACAAACCCTGCACAAGCCCACACTTGTAATTATGAACAACTTGGAAAAAGCTCTTCACATAATGTTTTTTTAGAGTGTGCAAAAAAGCTGGGATACCTTGGAGAAGCTCCATGAATACACAGAGAGAACTCCACTCTCTGTGTGGGTCACAGTTAAACTTTGACCCCACAATGATACATAATAATTTCTCATCTGTGAGGCAATAATGTCCAAGGTTTCCCCCAGAAAACTTGCTAAGCCTGGTGATTGAGTGCTAGGGCAGTCATTGATCCAGCGGCCCGTCATGTTTATGGGTTAAAAAAATATTTAAAGTTGGCATAAATTTTGAAAATATCACTTGATAATTATATGTTATTGAAAGATTGGAAAATTAATACCTGAACACCATCTATAAAGTCTTAAAAAAATGGAAACATTTAAAAAAGACTTAAATAAATAAGCAATGCTTAGCCTGTTGGGGGCACAAGTCAAGCCTGGTGGCCCGCCAGGCTTGATAATAATACACTGGGAGAAACCAATTTTCACCAATCCACTACGTAGCCACAAAAGAATGTATTGATGCAAAAATAATCCTTAATACTCTAAATTAAAGTCACTAGTCTAATAAAAGCCTATAAAGGTTAATTTGGCAGTACTAACGTTCAAACAATTAAATTCAATCATGACATAGTTTCAATACATGCAGAATTTTATATTTCAGGGATTTATTTTGATAAATGTGTTTTTTTTTTTTCTTAATGAAATCCTAAGAAAAATGTGTTTCTCAGAAAATCTGAATACTAAACAGGGCAAATAAAAATGATTTTCAGTACAGGAGTATTGCCCATACCCTCGAGCCACTCAGCAGAGGAAAGAGTTCAACCATTTCGTAGCAGACAGCTTATTTGAGTTTAGACATAGAAAATCTGTGGACTACCTCTAGTAAATAACTGGGATCATTACTGACTGCAGAAGCATCACATGTGTCCTCCAGCAACTGTGATTCTCTGCCTCTTTATGCTTTCTCTAGATTCAGAAACCTTGATTTTAAAATAAAATGCAGACTTAACTTCTATCCGGACTTTGCAGCACTCTCCCTTTAACTCTTTAATGGACTGTTCTTTATAATCCTTGTATGTTCTTGGTCATATTTTTGTGCATTTTTCCTACAGTCACACTATGATACTATGTAGAGGTAAACTGTGGGACAAGTGTGGGGTCAGTCACCTTCACCGTGGTTGAACCGGTCATGATGTCAATCAAAAAACAAACTTTTTGTAGACTGTGTAGGAGTCCTGTGGCATTGTTCTTAAATCAAAGACTTATATACAGGCTGAGTCCCAGGGAAAAAGAATCAAGAACTTAGGTTTGATGTAGGCATTTGACTTTGTTATTTTATAGATGCATTACATCAAAATCTGTTCAGTCATCTGGAGAGATAAAAAACAAACCAAAGCATGATATAACCTCTTTTAACCACCCATTCCCCCCAACTTCATTGAAACCAGCACTGGCAAGTTTTACTTTTAAAATGTTTCTTTTTAATATCAAAAGCTAATAAACATTTGATGACAGCAAGTCCACAGGGAAGAGTTTCACTGTCAAGTATCAAAGCAAGAGGAGACGCTTTGGGTTTGCAAAATCAGTCTTGAAAAGCATACACAATACCTGAACGCAAACAAAGTTACAAAGAGAATAAAAAAAAATCCCATTTTGGCTTAATAAATTATCTTAAAAAAACAGATAATATTAAAGTAATGCAATGCAGTTGTGCAAAGATAGAAGTCTCACAGTTAGCTCATGCTCTCTTGTCTGTCCATGTCATTCCTGATATTTATAGCTCCTCCAAAAGTTTATCTTCCTGTCTTTGGAAACAAGCAGACAGGATGTGCAAGAAAGTTAACAACTGGACAGAGAAAAGGGTTTGAAGTGGAACATCCAAGTCTTGTTATTTTCCAGGTCTTCTTTACTGATCGTCTACATTTGTCTTCCTGGTGGAGGTCCAGTTGAGGGTCCTATGGTCGAAGAAAAGCTCCTCTACATTTTCTTCCAGTCGGTGGTTTACATGGTGGTCTCTTCCCATTCCAGCTCAACATCACCTGAAAACCAACACAAATCTTTGGTTTGAGCGCTGCACTGTTGTGTGAAGTTTGCATTCTTACGTTTGTGTTTGTTATTTACCTTCCATGGCATCCAAAGAGTCCATCTTCTCCAGAGCTGAATAGTTAACAAACCAGATGGACTGGCTGTTGCCTTTGTTGTTCAGAAGTTCCAGAGTGCTCTGGTGGAGGAAGATGTACTGGGCCTGACAGCGCAAACACAGACTGGTAATGACGGTTCTGACCAGATGATACTTTGTCATTTTTTTTATTCTAAACAGATTCTGAAAACAATATTCTCTTGACAATAGAGCAGAAATGGGACAATAAGCTAGGACTGTGTGTGCACACATGCTATCATGTTGCCTGATTTATTTGCTTTGGACACAAATCTGTTAGAACTGATTTGCGCAGGATAATGAAGTTCCTCAACCAAATTTGAACACTTCAAAGAAAAAAAAAAAAAAAAAAAAGAGAGAGGGAGAGAGATCAGTGCCAAATCACTGACTAGATTAACCAATGTTTGTGGCAGACATTCCTACATGGTAAGTAATTCGTCAGCAGGTGTAACTAACACACACACGCAGGCACGCACACACACACACACACAACGGTCATGTCATGTAGCTGCTTATTTTATGAAATTAAATCATTAACTGGAAGGTGCATGCTCGAAATAATAGCAGAGGAGTTAAATCAGTGTATTCATTCGTTCTCTGAACAAAAAGGTGTCAAACAGGTTGTCTTTGTTTAAGGACAAAAGCTTGAAATATTTTACATGTTGATTATTGAGCGCTCTTCCCTGAAAATATGAGTTAAAAATATGAATAATACCAGAGACTGCACCAAAGAACATTTGAGGGGTGAAAGCAAAGGACTAGAGGAAATGATCTAAATTTTGGTAAAGAGAAACCAAAACCAGAGCGACATTGAAGAAAATGAAAAACTACACTTTGAACAGATCAGTGGCAAAGACTTGATCAAAGATGCTGTACAGTGACTTGTGAAGACTGTAACAATTAGATGATGCCTATGTGAAGCCACGACTTTGTGACAAGAAGTCCTTGCAAAATCACATGGTTGGAAACACAACATGTGTTGAATAGTTTACAATTTGCCAACAATCAGATTGACCATCCTAAAGAGAAATGGTGTCATATTTTATTATGAAAGGAAGAATGTTTTTAGGAACCGTCGAGAGGCTACGCAGCTGAAAGCAGTTTGGCGGAATATGCAGGGTCAAAATTTAAAACTAAACTAAAGTCATTAACAGGTTGTCAGGGTCTCCAGCATGGCCAGGAGCTGTTTTAGGAGAAGCCATCCTAATGTGAGGACCGAAACTATTTCTGAGCTGCTTGTTTTGTGCCTTGTGTGCCTTCGTTCTTTATGGTGAAAAGACAGGGTCCTGGCACAAAGGATCTTTTAAGATGCGTTTGACCTGCATGAATACGCAGAGTTAATAGATGTCTTCAATTCTAGGCAATGAGGTGCCTATGATCTACTGTGGCATTTTGGTAACTTTGTGATGTTTATTATGGATCCCAAAGCACTGAATTGAAGCCAGAGTACACTTAAACCAGGTGATTGTTATGGGGATGCTTCTCATACTGTGGCGTTGGCTGCTCTATATATTTCCTGCTGGGAGTCATGGATCAGTTTGAATACATTGAAATACCTGAAGGAGTCGTGTTGCCGTGTGAAGAGAAGGAACTGACCTGGAGGTTGGAGCCTTTTGTTTTTTTGGCTCACTTTTGGAAGCTTCATAGCAAATCTATCATTTTTTATTCATAACGTTTTGATTTTCAGTTGAATCTTTAGCGTTCCCACTGCATTTGCGTTTGTGGAAATTAAAGCTGCGAGTACGAGTTAAATGCCCTGGAATTTGTTGTATTGCGACAAAATGTGACAACGATCCAGGTGTGTTGATGCTTATGCCAGGCACAGTACAACTCAGCCGAAAAGAGCCATACGTGTAGGTTTTGTTTTGACAGTCAGTGCGGGACTCAAATCCTGAATCTAAATATTGAAACGTGCTGAAAATATAGACACGAGAAAACCTTGATGAGATGAGGAAAACGAGCAGAGGATCCCGCATTAGGCACCGTGCCAATCCTGGCAATCACTTAAGTAATCACTGAGGTGATTTCCGGATGGGATCATGCTGTTTCAAGAAGGAGATTGCTGTTTTCCATTTACCCCTAATCCACTGGCAGATTATTCTAGTAGTTATACAAAATAAATGTTTTTTTAAGGATAACACCAGGGCATTGACAATTTGGAATGGAGCCAACCACATGTGGATCTGCTTATTTTCTATTCAAATGTCTGTATTTTGCACATTTACATAACCGTACAGCTTTGTGGCATTCATGTGGTAAAATCAGTTCAGATAATTTTAGTAGGGAGTCAAGTTTGTTTTTTTCTTCTTGATTTTTTTTTTTTTTTTTTTTTTTTAAGATTTTGAATCCAAATTTTATAAACTCGGTTGTGGATTCAGTAATTCATGCTTAGCAGAGTTATTTCAACATTTTCTATAGTTTTTTTTTAATCTGTTGTAGCATCAAAATCCAAAATACTGATCTCTGGCTTTTGTCTCCTGTTGAACTCACCAGGTTCTGCACCATGCACATCCTCTCACTGCGCAGCTCAGCCACCAGCCCGTAAATATCCACAAAGTCATGATCCCTGACGTGCTGAATAAGATGATCGAGAGCAACGAACACGCCTGTTCTTCCCACGCCCGCACTGAGGGAACAACAAGAAAACCCAAATCACACTTACACCAGAATCTGGGAATCTGCTTCTTTTTTATAATCAGAATGTACTGTTGGATATTCAAACTATTCTTTTAACCCCACCTGCAGTGGACCACTATGGTGGAGTTGTCATGACGATGTGCTCGGACAGCTTTGACAAACTTAATCAAGGTGCTGCAGGATTCTGGGACCCCGTGCTCAGGCCATGAAGTGTAGTTGAAGTGTTTGACTAAATTGTAGTGCCCATGCTGCAGAGAGCAATAGATGTGGTTTAGTGTAAAAACATGAGGGCAACATGTTAAATACTCAGCTCATTATTAGGAAATTTTACCTTATTTAGCTTATAATTAATTGGTGTAAAACCCTTTGATCCACTGAGATGTGCTACGCAAATAAACTTGACTTACCTTGATGTGAATGACAACAACACAAGCTAAAGTTGCTTGAAATCTCTGCTAGATTTCAAGCAGTATTACACTAAAATATAAAGTTTTTACACCCGCTTATCTGTTCACTGTCATGGCCCGCCAGTGCCTATCTCCAGGAAACAAGGAAAGAATTTCTATTAAATCAATCCCTCTGCCAAAGTTTTTGTAAATTTCTTTTAGGATCTTTGATATGTGTTGCTCTTCATAATCCAAAAAATATCAACAAGGAAGGACCTACTTGCCAAAGGTCACCCTTATCTACAATCACAGCTGTAACTCAAAGTTAAAAGTGACACACAAAGCCAAATGAAGGCCAGAGTTTATCTTGCCACCTATCAAAGTGAGAAGGCTTTTTCCACAAATGTTGTTTAGGTGTACCTATACGTCTGGAGAACAACGTGTGTGTGTGTGTGTGTGTGTGTGTGCTCAAGAGTCGTGTGTTTGTATTCAGGAGGCTTTGCTACCTTTTCTACTTTCAGCGTTCTGACAGTCCAATCAGGAAGCACTTCTTCTGATACTTTAGAGATGAGAATGTCACTAAACACTGTCATTGGCTTGTTGTCCTCAGGCCAATACTTGTGACACCGAATCTGAAATGTCAACAGCGCAGCACACAAAGCATTTTGTCAGATCTTCAGAAAAGAGTTTATCCCTTCATGGAGGGAAGACCCGAAATGTTACTTGTGCTCTGATTTCTGTCATGTCTCTAACGACGCACCCTGCCTTTCTCGTAACATTGCGTGAGCATGGCAACAGTGCGGCTTCCAGTCTCCCAGATCATCCTCCAAAAGTCAGCCACCGTGCTGGGCAGAGGACCCTGAGTGGCTATGAACTCATTGGGACATAAGTAACCCTGCAAAGAGCAAATGAGAAAATAAACCTCAAAATATACCTCTGATCAGAGTTCATGACAGTTTTTATTTGTTTTTTGTTTTTTTTTAGTGAAAGCTCACCGAGACAAAGCTTGCATTGATATAGTCTGATCCTGCCATGCCTGGTTCTGAGAGCAGCTTCACTCGGTTGTTGTTGTCTAAATGCAGAACGGAGAAGTGAACAGTGTGAAATGCAGCTCTGCGGAGGCACAACGAAGCAGAAAGTAAGACTCATAGGGCTCATTTCTAGTCTAACCACATACAGGGTTTGATGTTGAGGAAGCGGTTTTTGGATTTATTCCATGGCAGGTCGGCGTCTGTGGTGGCCAGGTCTGGCAGCAGCTTTGGGAGCTCCTGGAGGAATAATTAAGAAGAAAAAATAAATGAATCAAACACATTCACATTAGCATTCACATAAACTCACTGGGCCGTTACTTTGAACCTTACAAAACTAACTTGATTTGTCTCATTAAAAATGATCACACTAATTGAGACATTAAATATAGGAAATCTATGAGAGCTTCAGAGGTTGTGTGCAGTCGGGTAAGATTTATGGGTTTGGGGTTTTGTTGCTACTCTGGGAAGAGAAGGAAGCACAAACGTTCATGCAGGGTTGGAAAGCAACATTATGTGAAAATCCAAAATCTTTTCCCTTCAAAATATTTTCTCATGTATACCTGTTTTTCACGGTTTGGCAAAAGAATCCCATCAGCAATTCTGTTTGTAATTTCTGTATTCGAAGTCATTTTAGAAATCATGCTTTGCATGATGGCTTATGCACGTGCTCTGTGTTATTGTATCATAAAATCCAAATTAAACACCTATAAATATGTGGCAGAAACATGAATACATGAGGACAAGTCCAAGATTTATGAACACTTTTGCAAGGTGCTACATATGCAGGGCTCGGGCCTTTCTGGGTTTTAGCCAAACATTTACCGAAAACTCCTCCTGGAACTTTGCGTTGTCGTTGGCACACAGATCTTCTACGTGCTGCAGGAAGGATTTCTTGTTGACAGGCCTGACAGAGACGACAGGAGAGAAATGCACTGACTGCGAGCGACAGACAGAGTCAACAATGCGCCATTCTTTGTCAACTTATTTTAGGTTATGAGAGGCGCAGAGCCATGCAGAACATGCTGATTCCTCCAGCAGCTGCTGTGTGCATGCTCGCATCATTTATAAAAGATGACTTACTTGAGCGACTTCCTGTAGCTGAGCAGCCTGGACGAAAATAGAAGCAAAATAAACAAATTAATGCAATGATCGCAGCCCACACTTTGGCATCGCTGTCCATAAAAATTTAACTAATCTTCGCAGCAGAAAGTACACCGAGATATGTGTTTAGAAAACCCCGTTTAGAAAAGAGGGTTAAACCATTTTTTTATTTTTTTTATCAAATCCACACAACACTGATGCATGCCTCGATTTTCATCTTAATGACAATGACGATTGGTTACATGAAAAGTGAGCAGGTCTTTTCCTGTGGGATCTACTCAGATCTTCGACAGTTGATGAAGCTTACTGTTTATGCCCCCCTGTCTTCCAAGCGATTTGAGGTTGCATAAACAAATTAAAACGGTTTTACGGAGAGGAGCTTCAGCAAAGCTGTTCATCCCTCTACTAGGGATGGAGGAAAGCATGCAGGCAGTTGGTAAAACACTGATGTCACTGATTCATTGAACTATCAGCCTCCACAAAAGCCTTTCTAAAACTGCACAGATGGAGGGTTTGACGCAAGCCTTAATAGGCAACATGATGACATCACACACACACACGCACGCACACACACACGCAAACATACTTTATGAGGAATTAAGAGAGAGAAAAAAAACAAGAATACAACATGCAAACATGTAAAAATGAGCCTCACACACACACACACTAAACACCCAACTTACTGGATGACATAAATCTCTTTCCGCCTAAAGAAGAAGGAAGAATACCTGGTGGGAGACAAATGTTCAGTGAGAGAAAGACAGCTTGTGTGAGTGGATGTAAACGTCTGCGCTGAAGGAGAGTTGGGAAGTGACAAGGAAAGGTGTGTTACTTTAACTGCGAGACAAGTCGTGTTTAAACAGCTCTCACTGTGCTGTCAGAGCCGGGATGATATTCTGGTCATATCAGAGAGGAGGAGACGGGAGACGCTGCCCAAATGACTACAGTGAAATGCCTGTAGTATGAAAAGTGAGTGAACAGTCCGTGTAGAGGCGGAGCTGTCATTCTAAATGTTTTAGCAGGCAGATGAGTCACCTGTGATCGTCCCTCTGCTCGTAAAGATTAAAGACAATTCTGAGAAAAAATTAAAATGAGGGAAGTTCAGGAGGCTTTTAGACTCGCTGCTAGAAATAATCATTTCTGGTCTCATTTGAAGTGAGCCAGTATCAAATTTACAGGTCGATGAACTCGCTCCGACTGCTGACACAAAAGCGCAGGAAAAATATGCTTCCGTTTGTATATTTGATTTAGCCCGCAAACATTTAATCAGGGGGCGTCTGCCAAAGTAAACCATCAACACAGAAGAAAAGAAAGTTCTGACTTTATGACTCTGTAGTAATAATAACATGTCACTTTGTGAGTGAATTAAAATAAATGTCCTGAACTACTCCCAAGTAATAAATGAAATCTGGATATGGGTGTTTTGAAGTGAGGTGACAACAGTTACAACGTTCTTAAAGAATAGAAAGAGATGCAAATCAAAGCCAAAGTTTTGCTGGGTTAAGTTAAGGTAATGTGCGAGTGCTGACATACTGATCAAATATTACAAAGGTATGTATGACTTTCATTAATGGGTCAAAAAATAAATAAAATAAAATACAGCTCCTTAACAACAAAAAGAAATACACTCAAGCCAAATCCAGTAATGTGAAAATAAACATATTTGGCCTGATGAGCAAATCTATGCAGATTAAGGTAGAACATTAAAAATGGCAAAGTGCAGCGAGACTGATAAATGATCCTTTGGATCCTTTGACATAGGAATATTTCACAAGACACATTCAATAAATAACAGAAAACTCTGGAAGTCAAAACCAACGTATGGGAGGTAACAGAAGATAAAAGAGCTTCTGCAGTGGAATAAAAATCCCACTGTAGGCTTTGCCTTTTCATCTGACCTGGGCATAATTGAAAATCTGTGGACATACCTGCACATGAACGCATGTGGGACAGCTCATAAATCACACTGAAATACAGCTGGAGCCTTTTGCAGGAAGAAATTATTTTCCACAGTAATACTCTACTGTAAGGCTTTATAGAAATGTTTGCAATAGAAATCTTTATTGACTTTCCTGATGGCTTTGGAGGACATGAGTGCCAACGTGCAAGGTTTTGAAACTTTAGATTCAGAAAGTCGCTGATTTAAAAAGACATATATATATATATATATATATATATATATATATATATATATATATATAT
>NW_015114879.1:30715-51232 GCF_001443285.1 Poecilia latipinna
AGGGGCTTGTCCTCCCATGATGGTACCTCTAGCACCTCGTCTATATATAACTAACTAAAATTTTTTTTAGTTAGTGGGGTTCTCTACCAAGTTTGTTCTCTGCAAGCAAAGAAAAGAAGCTGAAAAGTTGGATTCCTGTTTTGTAGCAGAGAATGGCCTGGAATAAAGGAGACAGAATGATTTCTCTGTTCTGCAGAGAACTGAGGGGAAGGGAAATTACAAAGCCACAATGCTGTGTTGTGTCTTGTTGCCGCTGCAGCTACTGTGTCTATTTTTTGAACAAACTCAACACCGCCAGATGATCCTGCGCTGACAGGAGTTGCACATCAAGTTGGCAGCAGCAAAGAGGGTTTTCACCTTGTTCACATAGATTTGGAATCTTGTCTTGCATAGCTAAATCAAGTCTAAAGCTGAGCAGTCTGCTTCCACACAAATTGGCAAAGTGATGGTTCTATATTAAAACCAACAAAGGCTTACCGATTGAGCTTTTCTTGTTTCAGCTCCATATCTGCTACAGCAATCAGTTGATCTAATTTGCACTTTGTCTCTATGATCTCTGCCTCCCTGGGTGAATAAGTCCCGCCCTCTTTCTTACGCTGATGGATCCTGGAAACAAAACGTCGACTGAGCAGTTACCATCACTGGAAAAAATTAAAAAAAAACTGACACCTTCAAATTGTGCGGTGGTGATAATATACAGATTTGTTTCATATGATTTTGATTGCTCTCACTTGACTGAGCAACAGATAAGGAGGATGAGGAACACAGCCAGAAAGAATGACAGCAAAACACCCAGGATGATTTGTTCCTCTTTGGTCAGTAGTCCGTCCGCTGCAAAGTGAGAGAGAAAGCATTAAAGCAACCTAACAACAAGCAAGGACACTTATTATCAGAACTTTACGTTCCATCAGCATCAGAATGAATTCCATCCCAATGTTGTGCTTTTAATGAAGTATGTGAACCTCTTTTTTTCACGGTGAACTGAAAATACGATATGCAACTTCAATCATGTTCAAGAAAGTCATTTAAAGTTTGCTTTTGGACTTTGGTTCCTTTATTATGGTATTAGAGGCAAACTCTAAATAAATGAAGGCTCATTTTAATTTTTTGCACAGTAAGTTCAGTTCTTTCGAAGATGAGTAATTATTGCTTGGTCTTTTCTTGAGGATCTACCTGCAGTTCTGATATACTCGGAGAAATCAGAGTCCGTGTATTGGCCCTTGGTGTTCGTGGCTCTGAATTTAAACCTGTTTTCATAAAACAGCAGCAGAACAACAGGAGCTTTTTATTCTTTCAAAACCTGTCAATTTTTAAAAACATTTCATTGCTCGGAATGCTTCCAGCACACTCACACGTAGACGGTGTTGGGCTTCAGAGGTCCGTTGCAGAAAAGATCTGTGTCGTTCTGTCCCATGCAGCTGTCATTCTCTCCAATCATGTAGGTTTCTGTGATGGTGTGGTTGTGCCTCAGCAGCGACGGGTCATCTCCAGACACACTGCGACCGCCTCCGACAAGCACATCCGCACCTGCTGCCCTGTCCCTCGCGAAGCAGGTGGGGTTGGGGAACCCCGCGTCAGTGAGGTAAGGAGCAGGACGGTGAAAATAGGCTCCCCTCCAATTGGTCAGGTTCTCACTGTCCCTCACTGTGACAGAATAAAAGTTGGAGAATGCATGAGTGTGGGCTTTTTATGGGCAAGGTGGTGTGCTCTAATAATAACTACAAAAAAAAGGAGAAATTCAAGTGTATTTAACTAAAAAGTGATTACTGTCATACCCCCTGACTCGGCCACGATGACCTGGATTTTTGCGATTGGTCCGTTGTCGTCACTATAGAAACAGGCAGGCATGTGGATGGTTATACTCCTGTGGGTTACCATGGCAACCCCTCCTTGGCCCAGCACTGCTTGGGGTCTTTGGGCTGGCTTGGATGGGGCTAAAACACACACACGCGCACACACACAGTTATCTGGGGAAACATTGCATGTGTGAGGTTTTACCTGTTACAGCAAAAGATGAAATACATAACATGGAAATCGCCTTCATTACACAGCTAATGTCACATTAATGGTGTCATAATGTGCCTACCCCAGAACACCTGCTCTAAAGCTACAACTACAAAGATAATTTTGGTAAATCACTGCAACGAAAAGAAAAGACACACCGGTGAGCACACTGTTCTACAGGGGCTTGTACCTTTAATCCCTGTAGTTATCTGAACTTGTGGACTGAGTGGGCTCCTGCCCGCCCCGTTTCTTGCTGCAATCTACAAACAGAACAGACACATGAAATCAGGGAAGACAGCAGAGAGGGGATGAGCACAGAAAGGTGTCAAACCATTTCTAAGTTAAGCCCCCAAAAGGTTTAAGGAAGTGGAAAACATGATTTTTGGGTTTTTGCTGCTTCATGAAAGCGTGTGTCCAGACCCATGACATGCACTTTCACTGTCGGAAACACACCATGGTCTGGAAGAAGAATGAAAGAGTTCTGCTCTATTGAGGACAAAAAAGAAAACTTTTGATCATTGTCTCCCCGCTGTCAGATAAAAACCAACATGTCTCCACACATCAGAAAACAGCACTGCGACCGATTGAACAGCTTTTAATCCCATACCCAACACAAGACACTCAGGAGGGAATTCATGAGGAAATCCAACCGCTTCTACTTATTTTTTGGACTTGCCATTTGCTTCGGTTGTGGACTTGATTCACAAAGGTTACTGCACAAAATGCAATTGAGACCAGAAGTATACCCACACTGGATAAAAAAAGAGACACATACAGTTTTTTTTTCTTACTGTCTAAAGCAAAATCAGAACAAACTTCTCTTGTTTTAGGTCAGTTAGAATTGACATATTAATGGGAGAGAGAATGCATCAGAGATTTACTTATTAATGTCTTCAAAAGATGGCTACATTAATATTTCCAAATAATGTTCTTTTGCTGGCAGACTTGTTGTATTGAGTACACCAGTTCCTTCTCCAGCATAGCAACTCCACAGCATAATGCTGCCTCAACTGTCATGGCAGTCACAGGTCATTATAGCCAGTTTGTTTTATTTTCATCAGACAAGAGGAAATATCTCTAACAATGAAGGCCTTTGTTCCAGTATTCATTTGCCAACTACAGTCTGGTTCGTTTGCTCTGGAGTAATGGTTTCACAGGGGACCAAAGCATCAGTCTCATGAAAAATCACAATCAATCACATCACACTATGAAGACATTTAAGAAAAACTTGTAAGAAGTCTGTTAAAAGATTTAAGCAATACAAAAGTAACAAAATTGCTCCAGAAAAAAAAAAAAAAAATCTCCCCCAGTCTCCCTGGTAAATGAGATGAGGTTTTTCCTCACCTGTATGCTGTAGGTGTGCCCTCCTTTAAGGCCTTCAACGAAAGCAAACAGCATGTTTGGTTCTCCGTGGATTTTATCGAGACTCATGTTTTTCACCAGCTGGTCCTTCTCATACACAAAGACGTAATAGGCAGTGATGTTTCCGTTAGGCTCTTCGGGGGGACTGAAGCTCACCCTGACCAGGTTCACTCTCTCTGGGACAGCAGAGACTGTCACATTTTTGGGAGGGTCTTTCGGCTCTGTACAAAAAAAAAAATAAATAAATAAATAATAATAAGGCATTATGTAAAAGTAGAGAAATAAGGTAAAAAATAATGATAAGGTTTTACTCCTGTACCTTCCTCCAGTGTCTGGAAGACAATAGGCCCGACGGCTTTCCCGTCACTGCCGGCATCCTCTACCGAACCAGTGAAGGCGGTGACAGTCACGGCATAAAGGTTGAAAGCTGTTAGGTTTGTCACAAAGACTGTTGTCAACTCTCCTGGGACCCGAACTATTGAGATGTTCACACCAGGACCATCCACCTGAGGTAACAACAAAGTTCATGATGGTTATTATAAATTAATTGTCATTCGATGCACAACACAATAATCGGTGCTTCATCTGATGCTTTAAAACTCTGACCAAGGAAAGCCAATAGTTGTCTTTCCAAGTAACATAATTTATTATTAACTAGGTACATGTTTTGATTTTTACAGAGGTTATGGCTCAGGAAGGCAACCTGCACAAGATATGAAGTTGGTCCCGAGAGAACAGCCGGAACCTTCCACGAAATCCGGAGGCTGGTGGAGGTTGGGGTCACTTTAAGGTCACGAGGAGGAGCATCAGGATCTAAGGAGAGGAGAAAAGCAAAAATATGTGATTTTCTGAAATGCTGTGGCTCCATATAAGCCTGGAAACACATTAATCACACAGGACAAAACAAAATCAAAGAAATTGAGGTCATTTATTGGATTCCAAGTAAGCAAACTGCAGACTTTTTTTGCTTGCCTTGGTGCCTTTAGGGGAGGTACGTTATTTAATTCTGAAAGTATATATTAGGTAGTAAAGTCATTATGGTAATACAGGTTGTGACACGGAATGTGTTTGCCAAAATAAGACAACTAAATCATGGTATCCTAACCACTGCAAGCCTTGGGAAAAGTACTGATAACTCTCTAATGTAATTACCACAAACTTCTGGGATTTTAAATGCTAGACCAAAATAAAGAAGTACATAACAGTAAAGAGGAAGGAAAAGAGCACAGTTTTAGGTGTAAAGCAGCATCCAAAGCTTTGAACGTCTGACTATTGTTCAATTCATCTGAAAATGAAAATAGTGAAACTGCAAATCCATCAAAACTGCTTCTCATCCAAAACTGGTAGGCCAGGTAAGGAGACCATTAATCAGAGCTGCAGAGATCCAAAACTGAGAAGAGCAGAAAATCTATTGACAGGACAACTATTATTCAGGCACTCCTCAAATATTGCCTTTTTTTTTTTGGAAGAGCAGCATAAAGAAAGTCATTGCAAAAATAAAGCAATAAGGAAGTCCTGTTTGAATTTTACCCCAGGCCATGAAGGGGACAGACCAAAATGGCACTTTTTGCCTGTATGCACATTTTAAGAAAAAACAAACAAACAAACAATGCACATCTCGTTGAACAAACATTATCGATAGTGAAATATTAAAGTGGAAGTATCATACTGTGAGAATGTTTGTTTTTTCAAATAGCCTTCGAGAACCCTTTGAGGGTTGAAAAGTCTGATGTCATTTCATTTTCCTCAGGAGAAAAAAAAAGAAACCAGTCAGACTTAAACAAAAATTGGACAGACTGAAATACTGGACAAAGTGTCTCTTTAGATTTATGATTTATTATGTTATTTTTTTTATTTTTTATTTTTTCAAAAACCCTGATGTGCAAGTATGTATTAATGATTTAGGAGTGAAAAACCTGTCATTTTGAGCTATAGGGAAATGTGCAGGGATATTTTAGTAGTATTTACTAATTTGCAACTTCGAGTTCTTTATCCTTGTAGATCTGGCACTTCTATGCAAACAGGTATTTGACCTGGAATTAAAGACACAATGGATGTCTAAAAATGGAAACTGATTTATCACTCCAGGTAAGATCAGAGGGGCTACAAAGAATCTACAGGACACTGGCTTGCAGCAAAGACCCACCTTTATGCTCTCAGTTATTGACATTTTGTGTTCCAGTGCCCTGACCTGGGTTTTTTTTTAATTTTTAATTTTTTTTAAAATATGCACATCATTCCTGCTCGTTCCTGCTCTATCCAGTCTCCAGACTTAAAACCAGGTGAGAGTTTGTGGTAAGATTCCTTCTAATTTGATTGAGATTAAATGCGAATGCACAAAACATGCTTCAAACTTTTATTTGTGATAAGTTTTGAAAACCACACATTCTTTTCCTGCACAATTATGTTGATAAAGATCGGAGCTCAGCAGTACAATATCACTATGGAGATTTAAAATTAGATACACAGATTGATGTAATAATAGCTTTAATATTAAGCCTGGTGAATAAGGGCAGCTTAAGAGTAATATGAAGATGCGTCCCTGCCGGATTATTTTTAATAACCTGTTGGAAAGCATTATGCTACACCACTTTAAGACTTTCAGGTGTGAACTTATGAAGGGAGAAAAATCCTACTGATTGAATTTGTTTTTCTTCACATTTTTATATAGAGAGTTGTACATTCTCTATAATCTAATTCATCTGTCTGTGTGCAAATCCAAAATGTATTAGTCGAATGTTACATGACGCCTTGTATGGCTACCAAGTCTAATTAGACAACACATAAAGGTCACATCAATAGTTTGTGTTCTTACTTCCAGCCAGGGTCTGTGCATAAATCCACTCTGCATATTCTCCAGGTCCAGCGTTGGTCACAGCGGCCACTTTGAAGCGATAGTATCTGTATTTAGCCAGGGACTGGAGGATGACACTGGCTTCTTCGGCACCATCTGAGGCATTCACTGACACATTAAAATTGTCCTCCACGCAGTGCAAGGCCATGGTGTCCTCTGGGGTTGGCAGGACAGCACCCTGTGTGTTTGGTTCGCAAACAGCCGAAATCAGCTGAGCCACAACATGGTACTCTTTCAGCAGGCCAGGAACGGAGACCGGCACTGCCCACCAAAGTGTCACATTGGTTGCTGTGACCTCAGAGATGGACAGGAAGCGGGGAGCGGTTGGAACTGTCAGGAGGCAAGGAGGAGTTAGTTTCAAATACAAAACAAACATGCTATTTTTGTGAAGAACGAAACACTTAACGTGGCTAACCTGATTCAGAAAGGGTGAATGCTGTGCAGTTCAGGCCGTCTCCTGGTCCTGCAGAGTTTACCGCAGCTACAGTGAATGCGTACTCTTGGTCTGGTGACAGCCCGGTCACCTTGTACTGCGGTGCGTAGGCCTGGTGGGTAAAGGTTTGCACGTCGACCTCCGCTGTGATCTCGTAAAACAGGATCTGTCCGTTTGGGTTGGCTGGAACTTCCCAGGACAGTTTGACAGAATCCCAGCTCAATCCTGAGCAGGATAGATTCCCTACAGCATCAGAGACTACAGACAGGTGCAGAAGAGAGCAAGAGGCCAAATTTAATTTCAACACTTTTTAGTAGCTATATTTAGTTCAACCACATTTCTGCATCGGTTAAGTTTTGAAAGAGTAATTGTCTACTTGCAGATTTGCTTCACTATTAAGTAATTATTATGAACTAACCTAAACAATAATTATGTTAAACATATAATTTTTTTTTTAATTGATTGCAACTTCTTCAGTATATTTTTTTGGTTCATTTTGTAGTAGCACCAAAATTATTAGCTTTTAATATCCTTGAATATTTTCATGTAATTCATGTTTTTTTTTTCTACAGTTACACAACAATGATGGACTCTGGGTTATGTAGCCTGGTTTTCTCAAGATTCTTCTAATTTTTACCTCCAGTTCCACAAACATCCTTCTTTGCAGTGTCTTCCTTCAAAAACTTTCAAAGGCCCAGCACGTTTCCACATGTTGCCATATATATATTGCAGATAAAAAGTTCAGGGTTCTTCTTTGACCAATGTCTTCCTCCCCGACCAGTAAATTTAGCTGGACCTTTACATCTTAGTAGGTTTAATACCTACAGCATACAAGAATCTTTTACATTCTTAGATGTTATCTCTAAACCTGTTAAATGAAGTCTGTTGTTATCAAAGGCTGAATGGTCTGAATCATTTTTAAAGCACAAAATATGTGACTCCTGATTTACTGTACAGCAAGAAACCGTGTTTGTATTGTGTGTATCTACGTTTGGCCCTGTGATGGATTTGTAATCTTCCCTGGATGTTCACTGCTCACAGTGACAGCTTGGATAGGCTGTCATCATCAGCCCCCACTACCCATCAGCTCTGCATACACAAAATTAATAAATGTCACAAGACTCAGGGTTTTTTTTTTTTTTTTTCTGGAAAAAATTAAATTTTTTTAAAAAAAAAAAAGTTCCACAATTGTCAAGGATTTTTTTTTTCTCCCCAGTCTCACACATTGTCCTAAAAAAACAGAAGCTTGTTACTAACAACTAAACTTTTTCCAGTTACAGTGAATGTCAGGTACTTTCAGCTATTTTTGGATACCACTTTTATCTCTTCATCAGTAGAGCCAATATTACACTTTTCGACCAGACTTCTTTTAATAAAACCAATTTTCATATAGTGGAAGGTGTCAGATTACTTGCAGGTTGAAAAAGTGGAGAGGATCAGAGCGTTTCAAATAGCAGCTACTGAGAATCCAAAGTCACAGAAGTGCAAATTTTTTGGTGGACTCAGACCTCAAATATTTCTTTGCACTTTGAGCAAACACTTTATCGCGTCTCTATGAGAGAAACTTTTTGAAGCATTTTCCGCCTATAAACTTTATGAGCCTCCACGGCATTGCATGCATTGTAGAGCTGACTCAGACCTATTGAACAGGTAACCGCTGGAAGTAAGTTCTTTCTTCTTCTTCTTCTTTTTTTTTTTGCTGACCCTTTAGAGGCATTTCTTATCAGTCACATAGACACAAAATTCACATACAAAACTTCACATCGATTTGAACCCTCAGAAAATGTGTTTTAGAAGATGAATACATATTTTATTGCAGTAGTATTTTTCCACAGCTACACCAACATTAAAGCTCTGTTTTTGTTTTCCTTGTTATTCTACGTGTAATCTTCCTCTTTGTGCATGGTCACAATGTAAACCTTATTTCCCACAGTTACAGTTCTTTTGAACTTTGCATTTCTATTCTGATTGCAGATACAGAAAAGTGTAGGCTAGTCGTTTACTTGTTGCCATTTTGTGACTTATGGAAATCAACGCTCATCTGCCTTACATAAATTCCATGCTCTCTTGTCTTTTTCATTTAGAAGAGTGAGTAAGAGACACGGGCCTTTCTCTCATACCATATTTAAACTCAAGGGAAACATAAAGTTGCATTTTAACTAATTAGAAAATCTAAGTAATGCAAATCAACTTCAAAAAATAAAGTTTAAATGCTTTGTCTATCCATCCGAGGATTCACTGTTTTCGAAGGGTAGAATGTAGAAAGACAGATAAAATAAAGCTTTGCTCTTTTTCAGCAGTTTTTTTTTTCCACCTTAACAGATCACATCAGCACTCCAATTACTGCAGATAAGGTTCCAATCTGTCTAACCATCTCCCGCTGTACCTTAACGTCAAGGAACAAGGCAGATATTTAAACTCCTCCACTTAAAGCAGACCCTGACCCGGAGGAAGGGCTCCACTTTCTTCTGGCGTTAAAATTACAGAAGCCGGTTTGTTGTTGATTACAGAAGCAGATTTCTACTGCAACACTTTGCAGTTCTCAAACAGTAAGCTTTGAAGATTTTTTATTATTGTTATTATTTATTTTGCCATCCTCCTCACTGTGCACGTTGAAAAGATAAAAAAAAAAAAAGTTCTCACCCAGCCTTGCTTGACACTGTTCCAGTTATTTTAAGTTTTTGAAGTCACCGATTTTATATTTATGTGTAGACAAGTTTAGGCAAGCTTAGTTTTTCGCAGATTTATGATCAAGTTTGCCTCACTTAGAAATAAGGTTCTTGGAGCTTTCCCATTTTGAAGAGGGGCCACAAGAAAACAGACATCTGTGTTTTATAGAGTAAGGAAATGGAAATATGTATATATATATATATATATATATATATAAATTATTTTTTTCCAACACTTCGATCAAGATTAAAACATTAATTATAAATGCCTCAGTTGCAACCAGTTTACAAAAATTGTTACTTAGATCTTTCAGGAGAAAAAAAAAACAGTCTCTCTTAAATTTCTTTCCAGTTTGAGATTACCACATTGCATCTTTACTGCACAACCTGCAAATGCACTTCAAAGAAAGTGACAATAGATAAGGATCGCCCCATCCTCCCCCTTAAGGTTACAGGTAAAATAAGGTGTCTTGTAAACAAACTGAAATAAAACAGTTTTTATTGCTAAAATCCTATTTGCCCCAAGATGTCTTTTTTTTTTTTAAAGCAAACGTGAATTAAATACCTTTCACACTAAAGGAACGTGGATCTGTGTGACTTTCCTCCAGTGTGTGTTTTACCTGACTCATTGGTTGTGAAGGTCACAGGGCTGCTGAATTGATTCCCATGGCCCACTCTGGTGTAACTGTACACACTGATCTCATAGGAGCTGTGAGGCCTGAAGCCTGACAGATGCTCTGTGGTCGACGAACCAGAGGAATTCTGCATTTGTTCCAGCACACAACCAAATAAAACACACATACAAGATTAAGATATCCAGATTCACTGATGGAGTGGATAAGATCAGTGCATCAGCACAGAAATGCACACGTGCGTTTAAGGATAATATTACCGCAAAGCAATACATGGAGTGTGAAATTACCCCACGTACGTGCGCATTCTTCCTGAGTGGTTCTGTGCAGTGTGCGTGTGTATGCGTGTGTGTGTGTTGGGTTGTGTGTGTACTGTTGTTATTGTGAAGGAGCTTTCAGTGTGTGAAATTAACAGTACCCGATGTGTGACGGTTTGTGTGATGAGGTCTCGGATCCGGAATCCGTACTTTATCACCACTCCATTAGGCTCCAGAGGAGGCTCCCAAGTCAACCACACGGAAACGGCTGTGTGGTTGTATATAGTCAGGTTACGGGGAGGAGAGGAAGGACCTGGAGGGAAGAATTAGGAAGACACAGCACAGAAAAAAAAAAAAAAAAAAATCAAAATAGAAAATGATTACCTTAACTTCAAATCTTTGGGATCTGCTTTCTAACTGACCGGCTTCATCAGTGTGAAGCTGCACAAGCAGGCTGGGCCCTGCGCCTTTACGCGTTGAGGCTACGATGGTGAGGTTGTAAGCCGTAAACGACGCTAGATTAGTGAGGATGACAGATGTGTTGGGGACCTGCGTTGTGTTTGTGCCCCCAGGTCCAGACAGAGTGAGGCTGTACTCTGTTATTTCTCCATTAGCCTCCAGAGGGCGTTGCCACACCACAGCGATGGAGGAGGAAGAAAGGTTTCTAGTTGACAACAGCAATGGAGGAGAACTGGGAACTAAAGAGAGAAACATACAATCATCAGTGCTGCTGTCTGTGTGTCCGTGTGTAGCATAGTGTTGCTTGTGTGATGTTTTATTAAAACCACAAATTATATTGCATTTTATTTGAATGCCATGTGACCAATCAGCACAAACTAGTGCATAAATGTAAATGATTAAAATCATGACAACTGTAGTGAACTGTGTGAAGTTCTGGTTTCCACTGTACCAGCTTGACAGACCATAATGAGTTCCACGGATGAGAATGCAGTATTGTAAATTTGGATGTTGAAATCATAAAAAAAATAAATACACTCACTGTCCTCATCTGTTCTCAGGTACATGGTGCTGGTTTGATTGTAGGCAGGACCAGCTCCCGTTGCTGGAGTAACAGTCAGTATATATTGAAAATACTTCCTCAGTCTGGTAAACAGGAAAACATTGTCGGTTGTGGTTTGCTTGATGGTCTTGTTCACAGCCACGGTGCCTGTGCTGCTCATGTTTGGGAATATGCCAGCCTCCTGCAAGGTGAGGATGTAGTAGGGACGGCCGTTTGGCTCGGAGGGAGGATCCCAGCTCACAATGATGATCGTGGAGCTGAAGATCTGAGCTGTCAGGTTTGAGACCGGGTCACTTGGCACTGCAAAAGGAAACAGGTAAGATGGTGTTACCTTTACTGAACGCTGCTTAAAACACCAAACAAAATTAAGGAGAATTTATTATCATGAAGGTGTCCATCATTAAAACACAGTACAACAGTTCATTGGAAATAAACAGCCAACCAGTTAGGGCGTCATGTAAAGTAGTATTTCAAGTTAGTGGTCATAATTTCATTTACATTTAACAGAACAATTGAAATTTGCATTAACATTACAGAAATACAGCAGAGTTGAACAGAAAACAGCTACTGCATAATATCAACAGCGCAATGTGAAATGCACAAGGGAGACTTTGAAGTAAAAGTTGCACACTGAAAATTTAGAGAAGTAAGAAGGAAAGATAAAAAGAAATACTCATCCTGTTCTTCTCAGCTCCTTTGGAAAGACTTTATCATACACAGAGTAGAAAAGAGGTAAACAAAGGGGAAATCAAGGGGATATCAAAGCTCTAGATAATCATTAAAAAACATGGTTATAAGGAGTCTATGACCCGATGAGTGAGCCCCTGCTGGGCTTGGCTGTGCAGGAGGGACAAGTTGCCCTGGAGGTCCGATGTTTGGCTGATAGTGGAGCAACTGGAGCACAGGCAGAGATACAGGGTCAGTATGAACATACAGAGACAGAGAATACTTCAAAAACAAAATGTCAGCATTACAAAGAGGCAGCAAAATCTGTTTTCTACAAAGTCTGGTGGCAGTCTGCACCATTTTTCCCAAAATCACATAAAAACCTAGAGAATAATTTTATTTTTACTACACAAAGACAAAAAAAAAAGAAAAAAAATTAAATGTTGAATAGAAATATAGCCAATTTCATTCACCATGGAAACACTACTTTGGCAGCACAAAACGACATAAACGTTCAAAAAGCTTCTCAGTTCTCTGTTTCTTCCAAAGTTACTCCTTATTTTTAGTTTTTTAATCCCTCCCTTTTTTTTTTTTTTTTTTGTCACGCATAAAATGCCATTGTGTCACAGCCAAACAGTCCAACGTACTGACAGTTATCTCCTGTTACTGCCTGCCTGGAAGTCTCTTTATTGCAGAGTTTTTATGTAATTTTATTTCAAGGTAAGAGAAGATGTGAAAAAAAAGAGTGCAGACTTGCCCTCCAGAAGTGCTATGAATATTACTCATATTTTCTAGCCTTAAATGGAATATACAATAGGTATTTTGATATATTTTTTAATATATAATTCTATGGAGATATATGCAGACTGTGGTTTGTTTGTGTTTCTGACTGACCGTCTTCTGGTAAGAGCAGGTTTATAGGTTCTGACTGGACCCCTCCGTCACCCTGTACGGTGCTCGACGTCATCCATAGGGTGTAGTTGCTGCCTCCTATCAGTCGAGTCAGGGTGTAGATGAAGGGCGAGTCGGGGAGGTAACGGGGTGGTAAGTCTGGCACTCGAACTCTCTGTGGGGAAAAAAATTAGTTATTTCCACAAACTGAGTCAGGTTTTTCCACATTTGCACAAAGCAGTCTGTGTACAGAGACGTGTGAGAAATAAACAAGAAAGGTATTGATCGACACAAGACTCAGCTGAATTTGTCATCCCTCCTAAAATGAGATGGATTTCTTTCTGGAGTCATGGATCAAAAGCTGAAAAGAAGAAATTAGAGCAGTGTTTTGGTATAAAATGTGTACGGTGAAGGTAATGACACATGTCCATCACTGCTACTGTGAATAAGAGTCAACATGTGTAATTTAAACTCAGTATAAGTTTATGAAAGCCTCAGAGATTTGTTCAAGATCAGTGAGGAGCATGTTAAAACTCTGAAGAAGCCGTATGGCACAACTGTATATCTAATAAAGAAATGGCTGTCCAGAAAAAAACAACAGACTAAAATAAATGTTAGGATTTCTTCTAGAGGGACAGGTAAGAGGATTAAACTTATCTGAGGAGCTAAAACAGGGCAAAGTATTTTATAGATTGCAAAAAACTTGAAATTAGGCAGAAGGTTCATCCACCAGCAGGAGAACGAAGCTAAACATAGTGCGAGAGTTACAGTGCGAGGATTCAGACCAATACATAGCCGTGTGTCATGATGGCTTGCAGATGTAGTAGCACTAAAATGTAGTTCTACAAAGTACTGAACCAGGAAGACTGAAGACAAATTCAGCATTACACTTGAAAATTAAATATCGGCGTTCTTTTACTTCCACAATGGTGGACTTCTTTGTGTGGGTCTATTAGAGAACATGTGTAAAACCACTTAATGCAAGGCAGGTATTTCTATGACCTCTTGCAGCTTTTCCTACAAAGTCAAAATGCTGAAAAAAGAAAAAAAGAAGATATTTGGGAAAACATAAGAAAAGCAATTCATCACAACCGTACAGCAACCAAGTGCTGA
Organism: Poecilia latipinna; assembly: GCF_001443285.1. NCBI lineage: Eukaryota > Metazoa > Chordata > Actinopteri > Cyprinodontiformes > Poeciliidae > Poecilia > Poecilia latipinna. The sequence continues at coordinate 44,618 of NW_015114879.1, forward strand.
GCAGGGAGAACTGTAAATTTAAGCTACCCTACCCAAAGGCTTAAAACTTGTGATTTACCTTTTCTATCACAGTGCTGTTATCGGTGTAGTAAATGGTGTAGTGCACAATGATTCCATTTGGTTCGGTCGGTGGTTGCCACATCAAGGTGACAGAGGAAGCGGTCACATTTACAACCGTCACATTCTGTGGCGGGTCAAATGGCTCTGAAAGACGAGACAGGAGACTGACTCAACACTATGCAGAAAATGCACAAAGAAAAGTTCATTTTGTATGCGAGGCAGCGAATAAAGCCAGCTGTCACAGTGTGCGGTACCTGCTTCTGTGGTGGTGAAGCTGATATAGATCAGCACTCCTCCGTCTCCCAGTCTGGTCCAGCTGGAGACAGAGGCGTTGTAGCGACTCTCCGAGTCCACATTAATAACCACAGACGTCCCTGTCACATTCTGCCAAGTCTCAGCAGTTTCATTCCTAAAAAAGAAAAAAGAAAAAAAAAAAAAAAAAACAACTCACACCACACTGTCAAGCTCTTTCTTACCAATTTCTCACTTTTAAATAAAATGAGTAATTATGTTTTCTAGACTCACCAAACTCTGACTATGTAGTAGAGTATTTCTGAATTGGCATTGAGTGGTGGCTCCCATGACAGCTCTACCTCATAGTCAGACAACTTCCTGGCTTGGAGGAACTGAGGGGGGGTGCCTGGAGCTGAGATGCAGGAGAAAAACTTTCCAGTGTTGCACAACAAACATCAACTGAAAAGTTAGGTGGATCAACTTCTCAAAGATTTGGCAAGGGTGCAAAGAAGAAAGCTGTGACTGCTCCAAGAAAAGCGCCAAGAGAGGAATGGAATGGTCTCCTGAAATGCAAAAACTGTTAGTTTATTTCCTCTTGTTGCAACAATGAGTCCGGATGAGACATCCGGGTTTCTTGTAGGCTGAGAAACCTGGGATGTGACATCATTAGCGTTAGCTGAAGCACAGAGACGCACCCTTGCAAGAACGTCTGATTTGATCAGAGAAGACGTCATCTCACAAGGACCTGAAAGTGAACCCAAGCCCTCCCCTTTTCTCAATGCCAGCCCCCTTGCCCATCCCTCTCACCATCCTCGAGTGTGGTGATGTTGAGTGGCTCGCTGCTGTAGTTTCCTGGCCCTGCTCGAGTGTGTGCTTGAACCGCAATGCGGTACTGAGCGTACTTCCTCAGGTGGGTGATGTGGAGGGAGTTGGTCAGTGAGGTGAGGTTCAGGTGATGGGTGGAGTTCCAGAGCTCCAGGCTGTAGTGAGTAACAACGCCGTTCGGATGCAGAGGAGCGTACCACGACACATTCACCTCACTGGGGCTGATTGACTCGTAGGAAAGTCCATATGGAGGACTGCCTGGAACTGCAGAGGGGATACAGAGTCTGGTATAGTTTCTGGTTATTCTTCCATGTGTGTATTTGTGAAAACTGCCTTGCAGGAATTGTATATTTTAAACCTTTCCACATTTTGTCATGTTACAACCACAAATCTCAATGTCATTTATTGGGATTGCATGTGACAGTAGAGAGCATAGTTTATATTTTCTTTTTCTTGGAATAGTGGAAAAGAAAAGGCAAAGACACAGAAACATTTATTTATTTTTTTTGCCACATGGATCAAAGTCACTGAGCTGAATGTAATGATGGTGACAGAAGAATTTGATTTAAGGATATAACTTATTGTTTGGGTACTAGGGAATTAAAATTACAACAAAAACGGGTTTAATGAAAGACAAACATTTTCTATTCTAAGATGTATTTATCAGTGAAACTCTTGCCCTGACAGGTGTCCATCGACTTTAACTGCCTGTAATGCCAGTTCAGATTTGTACCATTTTAAAGTTGCAATTACGGGCCACACAAAAACTCTCCCTTGGGCTGTAAATGGCCCACAGGCCAAACTTTGAGCACCCACGCGCACCCATTATCGTGGCCCAGTCAAAGCCGAGATTTCAAATCTAGTGCAAGACATAACATAAATTTGCATAGATGTTTATCCAATCGGACTGAGCCTGAGGAACTTTGCAAAGAAGAATCGACATACGTACATTTTCTGCTTTTTCTACCATTTTGTTTTTTGTTTTCTGTCAAATCATATCCAAATAATACACATTTGAGTTGCAAGTTATAACATGACAAATCATGGCCAGGGTCAAGAGGCTTAAATACTACTGTACATCCTTCAACACACCATCTTCTCCAGACAGCAGGTTCAACGTTTCGGACGTTTGGTTGCCGTTGCCGTAGCGAGTGTATGCCCTTACAGACACGTTGTAAAACGAGAACGGCTTTAAACCGGTCAGAGTGACTCTGTTTGAAGTGGTGTTCATCACTGCGAAGTAGGAGTCGTTTTCATAAAAGACCTCATAGTACTGGATCACTCCATTAGCTTTCTCTGGAGCCGACCAGGTCAGAGAGGCTGTAGAGGGGCTCGTTTCAACCACTGAGAGATTTTCAGGAGGGGAGTCGGGCTCTGAGAAAAAGATGGGCAGCATATTACCCAGAGAGGATTTAAAGTTTCCTTTTAGATGAAATGACAAACACAGAATCCAGGCACTTAATATCCTTGACATTTTGAGAAGGAAAATATTTTTTCTTTTTCTTTTTTTTTTTAACTGCAATAGCTTAATAATTTTTTTCAACAGTGAAAATTAGATATTGTGTATGTATGATTATTTCATACCATCCTCTAAAGTAAAAACAAAAACATCATCCTCCTCTGACAGAGTGCTCTCTCCCACAGCTGTAGATGCAGCTACACGTAGCTTGTAGCCCGTGTACTTGTCCAGATCTACACATCAAACCAGACAAAAGACAAAACAAAAACAACAACAACAAAAAAAAAAAACATGCATCATCATGTATTCTCTAGACTCCAAAGTACATAGTCTTGAAAAGAGAAATTAGCACAATATATTGATATTTTCTCATGGAATGAACTCTGTACCTGATATTAATATGCTGGTGGTGTTAGTAACCCACTTCATGGCTTGACTGCTGCGCAGATTGAGGCCGTATACGCTGTAATGTGTGATCCGCCCATTGGGATTGAGTGGTGGGACCCAATTCACAAGAATTGATGTGGAGCTTATATTTTGATAGGACACTTCAAGCACCGAGCTGGGAACTAGAAGGAAAATGCAAGATGTTACTGAAGGTAAAGAAACCCTTGCTTTAGGCCGTGCTCCCAACAGGGCTCCCTCCTTTTTTCATACCCTGCTCACTGGTCTTCTCAGTGGTATCTGCAGCAGGTCCCTCCCCAGCAGTGGTGGAGGCAGTGACTCTGAACACATATTCAGTAAAAGGACTCAGATCCGACACCAAGTACGAAAGCTCCTTGGACAAAACGTCCACCACTTCTTGTCTTATGGTAACACCTGGGTCAGGGATTCAGAGCACACGTTGTTCATGAGGGTACATACATACAAAGTAAAGTGAAACATGTAGTATATGGAGCACTTGGTGCACCTGGAGTTCCTGTCACTGCTCCACTGCGTGTCGACACGTTCCCAGTAAATGAAACATCACGTGTGGACAGGCGCAGCTGACCTGGAGTAAGACCCAAGGCGGAGCTGGCTGAGGTCACGGCGTCTGTGCGTGACTGCTCCGTGAGCCAGGGCGGATGGGTATTACGTGACACAGACGTCACGGGCAGAGCCGACGTCCTAGAGCTGACATTGTCAGAAGACTCAATAATGTTTTCTGAATCATAACCCGGGCTGGACTCATCGGCGAGTGCAAGGTGGAGGGTAGGCTGAAAATCAGTGTTGGCAGTGTGATCAGTGCTTCTGCTTTCTGAGCGAGCAAAGCTGGAGGCAGTCATTCCAGTGGGCGGAGTGCGGGCTGAAACTGTAGCCGTGAAAGTCAGCGGCGACGTGACCGGACTGAGCTCATCAGATCTCTTTCTCCGCCTCAGAGTGTTGTCGACATTTGGAGGAAGTGTTTCATTCTCATGTGAATCGGTTATATTCTGAGGGGAAGAAAGAAAAGCAAGATAGAAAAGTTTAATTTTACTTAGGAATCAGTGGATGAGTGCAGTAAAATGTATTCAAGGTTTTGGAATAACAGCTCCGATTTACTACTTTTGATTAACATATTCACACGTAATGGAAGTTCAATACCAGCAGTTAAACTGAATGCATAGGTAGGCTTGCACTTGAATATATCCCAAGAAACATCTGTTAGAATTCAAGTGAATGTCAGAATAAAATACACTTAAAGGAAATGAAGTAATTGTAATTCTTCTGCAAACTTACATAGCATTTATGGCAATGAAAATATTTAACTTGTCATGTTTACAGAGGAAAACACATCACAGGAGCACAAAATAATTCACCACAATTTAAAATGTAATTTGATAACAGATCAAAGTCAAACAAGTTCAGAATCTGCTGGTTAAGGAAAAGATGAAACATGTACAGTCATATATGTAGCTATACAGTGAAATATCAGATAAATCATTATTCACATCACTTTTTAGCCCATTATAACCTCTTTACCCCTGACGTGAGGGTGATGTCCTGCAGCAAAGTGTCATCAGCCAGGACCTGCAGTCTGTACTGAGTTATGGGGCCGTTGGGCTGGGCGGGGCTTCTCCAGCTAACACGAATTGAAACCGAGTCCTCAGCTACAGCCTCCAGGTTTTGCACTGCGCTCGGTGCTGAAAAAAGAACAAAAGCTTTTTCTTTTAGTTCTCTGAAAGTTTTCATGAGAATGGAAGACACTCATGTGAGTGCGTTCTCAGTCCTGTCACCTTCAGCTGGTGTTACTATGACCTCCTGAGCTGCTGGTCCCACCTCTCCCGCGGCTTTTGCTCGGACGGCTACTCTGTAGGTGGTGTAGGGAGTCAACCCAGTAAAAAGAAAACGCGTATCCAATGTGCTGTTGTCATACAAAAAACCTGAAGAAGAAGAAGAAGAAGAAGAAAAAAAAGAAACATATGTTTTTTGCTATTTGTTTACATGAGTGGATTTTATGGAATGTTTAAAATAATAAACAACCTGTAGGTCCATAAAGGTAAAGCACATAGGAGAACTTTCCAGTGATGATGCTGGGAGAGCTCCACGACACAGAAATTGACCTGGATGTCATGTTCAACACTGAAAAGTTTTCAGGTGGACCCTCGGGTGCTGTCATCATTAAACACAAAAGAACAGAAACACTATGAAAACCTGATGATGTTCCAAATTTTTTTTTTGTTTATACACACCTGATTCTGGCATGCGGACCATGGTGGAGGCTACCTGTCCCTCTCCATCAGATGTGAATGCAGAAACCTCAAACAGATAGGCCGTGTAAGGTCGCAGCTGATCTACTCCTACTGATATGGGAATATTCCAAGAGGCTGCGGGAGGCACAGCAGAGAGGGTGATGGGAGACGATGCGGTTATCTCCAAGGGGCTGGGAGTTGCTCGTGACAAAATATCAGCCGCATCCTGAAGACGTAAAATTATGAATAAATTAAACAGAAAATAATTGTTTTTGAGGATAAATCCAATTTTTGTGCCAGGACGATCTAGTACATTGCAGTGAGGGAGAGCTCCAGTCATGATTTCCTCTGCGTTGACTTCCAGTACGCGGACCGTCTGACCCGTTCGAACGTGTTTTGCTTTGACGGCAAACTTTGTGATGAGGCCGTTGATGCGGTGCGGCAGGAACCAGGTAACGACGACGAAGGTGTAGTTCTGAGCGTACGCCGTCAGATTGGTCACCAGGCCGGGGGCTGCAGGGAATGCATGAAAACACAAGTTTTGACTGCACATGTTTCGTTTTGGATGGAAAGCAGGTCAGGACATGTTCTACCACTCACGTGACTCAGATGTCTTTATGTACAAAGGTTTGCTGAAAGGCCCTGTTCCAGCTGGAGACATAGCTGCTACCTAAACAGAAAGAGAATGGTAACTGTTGAATATAGTTCTGTTTAATTTTTTTTTAATGTTGTTTTTTGTTAGTTTTTTTTTTTTTTTTTTTTTCCCGTCAAAATCACTTTTCGAAAACTCAAGCCATTTTTTTAGGCAGTTGACGGTATAATGCAGGTTCTTCATCTAAACCATTCCAGTGTAAGTCTGGCTGTATGTTTATGACCAGACTCAATTCAAGGTCAAGGCTTCTCCTCATGGCACAATTCTTATTACAGCCAGCAGAAAATATATTCACCAATAATAAATAAACACAGTAGTAGAATAGATAACACCGCAGAATTCCAATAAGAACATAAAAAAAAACAAAAAAAAAAACATAACTACTAGTAGACACTTGAAATGTTTAAAAGGACAGTAATGGCAGGTAAAAATAAATTCTTAAATCTGTTGGTTCTATGGCTTTTTCAAACAAATCTGCATCCTGACAGCAAAAGGAAAAACTGTGAGCATGGAGTTGGATAGGTTCAGCTAAAAGTGTCTGAGCTTTTTCTAGGGGATCTATTTTTGTGGAGAGTAGAAATGTTGTTCAGGGGGTCAATGGCAGTTTTGTTGCAAAGATTGACAATGGGATGAATGTGTTTTTTTTTTCGTTTTTTTTTTTTTTTTTTTTTTGGGGTTAAACCCCCAAACCATAAAAAAAAAAAAAAATAAACTAAAAAAAAAAAAAAAAAATA
>NW_015114879.1:54375-74711 GCF_001443285.1 Poecilia latipinna
GGGAGTTTTTTTTCAAAAATTGGAAAAGGGGTGAATGTTTTTTTTTTTTTGTTTTTTTTTTTTTTTTTTTTTGAGTGCTGACACCCCAAACCAGTAAATAAAAGAAAATGTAACTTAAGAATAAAAAAACATCATATAAAACATTCACTAAAACTGCTACTTATATTAAAGTTCCTTAGTTTATGATAAATGCATGACAGTAAGTATCCCTGCATTCCACATCCATGAAGCTGCATTACCTATTGTCTATTGACAATGCAGATTCTAACACATTTTCATCCATGACTGCCCTGTATTTAACTCCGTCCATAATCAATTCTGTCAACCTTCACAGTGTTTGCTCAAGAAAATTAGACACATAGCATGTTGTTGTCACAACCACATTTCACAACAGGTGGACTTAGGTGGACAAACACGTCTTGGTAGCTTAAAAACTGTACCAGTCTTTCAGTTTTTGAATGATTTATTGGTGCTGCTTTATAACTTAGCTGTGCTTTAAACTTGGTCTTCATGATGCTGTTTGTTCTCTAACAAGCCTGAACAGAGCCCTTTGTTTCATTTTTATTTATTTAAAAAAAATAATTGTTTCTCTTTTGTTATCTCTCTTAGGGTTTCCAAGTAAAGGGGGCTGATAGTACAAGCCAAAGAAACTTTTTTTTGCATCTTTTCATCTCACTTCCAAATAACGCACTGCATTGCATTTGTCAGTTACGCAAAATAAGTTGATGGTGGGGGCTGCAATGTGGCAAAATTGGAAAAGCTTTTGAGAGCATGAACACTACACGGCAGTGTGTTTTGTGCTATTTTTCTGCTTACATAAACAAAACAATGTTTTAATAGGCCTTCAGGAAGACCTCTGCTAGTAGAACTGGTAAACCCCTTTCAGAGATCCAGTAGGAATTGTGTGCTGCTGGATTCATAAATTGGAGAGCCAACACAAATGCAGGGGAGAGGTAGTAACCCGATAACATGAACATGCTTTCATAATCCCACACGAGCCCTCAAACAAATCCTGCGTGTGCAGATATAATCGGGAAGTGTGTCATCTCTGCGTCCATTTGTATCAAGGTCATGGCGGGTTAATGGATTCTGAAAACTAATAAGCTTGACCGCTTTCAAGTTCAGTGACAACAGGCAGTGGAAAGAGCCTGGGCTGATCCATAGATCTGTTTACTTGATTAATAATGCAATCAGGATTGATTACCTGCATTCATCCAGATCAAGAGGATAGGCTCCTCCTTTTGTGATCTCTGTCACAAAGCCACATGCTAGGACAGTGGAGCAATTTCCAGGAATGTTTGATCAGAGGCAACAAGAACCGTTACATCTTTAAACTAGTAAGGTTAATTCACACCTATATGCAACTCTTAAATTAGTTTTGTGTTTTTACTAATGTCCGATGTTCATGTACATCAAAATTAATTAACCTACAAATGATTAAAAAGAAATTGCTCCTCTTACCTGGATATGGTACGTTGAACCTGAGGTAAAGTCGGTGATCAGAGTCTCTGGTATATCCAGGTACTTGGTCACCTGTGTGAAAGTGGGATCGGGATACGGGCAAACCTCCTTGTACCTACAAAAAAATAAAATATAATTTTAAGAATACCATATTTCTGGATTTCACTTGTAAACACTATGAACTTAAAATGCAAAATTTTTTAATTTTTTTTGAATTTCCAAGATGATCTTACTGCTGTGTAAAGCAGTTGCCAATCCACTTGGATATCATTTTATGTGATTATTTTAATCATTCTATTTTATATTTAAGCTCAATTAAATAGTTCTATAAAATATGGTTTTACACACACACACACACACACAAAAAATGCATAACCTGATTTCATTGTATTTGTTTACTAAAAAAAAGCAACACATATTCCTGCTACTGCAAATATATTCTGAAAGATTGATCTCAATAGCTGTGTTGGGGACCCAAATAGCTTCACACTACATTTAGCCACTCACACACACATTGATATGCCAATGATGGTAAGTTACATTGTAGCCACAGTTGCCCAGGCTAACAGGAGTGCCATGCACCAGCACCAGGTTCAGATTTTTCTTTGTCTAAAAAGTTGAGAACTGTGCAATCATTTACCATTCACATGTATGCATTGTCTTTGTGCTGGTTTATCTGCATGAAATTAAATGCATTTGGAGTTTGAGTTTTTTACAGAAATATAAAAAAGTTCACAGCTAAGGTGAAAACTATGGTCAATCTTTAATTTCCACTCATGATTTGGAAGTAACAATAAGCCAATGTCATGTCATGTAATTGTTTCTTTACCAGAACATTATATTAGAGATAAACAAGTAGGCTTTATCTATAAAATCAGCAATTTTCATGTTTTGGATTTTAGCAAAAATAAAATGGATGTCAACTAAATGCTCAATAATGCGGAAGGGAAAAAAAAAATACCTGATGACATATCCATCTATATTGTTTGCATCAGATGGCATGGTCCAGGCTAGCAGAATCCCATTAGAACCAACAGCGTGTCCTCCAAGGGTCAGCGGAGGACCGGGAACTACAGGAAAGGAAGGCAGAGTGTGTGAAGTGGAGAACAGCAGCATCCAGTGTCTGTCATTAACAAGCCCAGCTGTGAATTAACTCAAGTTGGATCTCAAAGTTGAATATGTAGTTAGAATTTACTCACTCTATAAATTTTTCTAATAAATTACCGTCCATAGAAAGTGTTTTGTACGAATTTGAAAGATTAGTATCCTTACGGCAAAGTCTACTGACAAAGTACCAACTTTGTTTAAAGAGTAGTTCAATTGATCTTAGTGGAGGTGGTGTGTGTGTGTGTGTGTGTGTGTGTGTGTGTGGGAGTTTAAACATGTACATTTTATGTGGCTAAAGTCTGATGAATAGGGCTTCACACAGCAGTGGCATTTCACTGACATTCACTCCAGACGCATTCATCCAGGGGTTCAAAAGCTCCGGCTAAAGTTACCTAAAAGGAATTAAATAGTGGAGGAAGTGCACACATCCTCACGCGCTCTCTACCGCTCAGCTTCATCCTTTTCCCTCGTGTGTGTGCCATGTGCAGCGAATACATGAAGCAGCAGGGCAATAACACGAGGAGAGCCCGATTGTACTTGAAACCACTTAAATAAATCAGACAAATCCAACAATGAGCACTGATTGTAAAACCATCTCACCGCTCTGGTTGGTAATGATCATGCGACTGACTCCAGGGCTGCTTTTAGAAGAAGAGTCTGCAGAGACGGTCACCGAGTACTGTGTCCCAGGACTAACATCCACCACGTCAGCCTGTGGAAACAGCAAAAACACACCTGGTCCGCTGTCGTCTGTGCATGCACACGTCCTACAGCTGGGGTACCATTCGGGTTTCGGTATGGGCTTTTTCAATGGTTGTTTTGTATTAATCAAAAATACTATTTGTAGTGTTATCTCTGCAAAATAGTGCAGTGCATAAGTATTTCGCACTTCATAATCTTTCACGTTTAAGATCATTAAACCAATTTTTCTATTAAAAATATAGCCTGTGTAAGAACAAGATGCTGGTTTTTTTTTATTTCTTAAATTAAGTTGTTAAGTCATGAGTAATTGATAAACAATTATTCCACTTTTCTTGGAAAACTTGAGTTTTATTTTACTACTGGGCCCTGCTTAGAAAAGTTGAAAACAGAATTATGCGGACCACATGGAATAGACAAAAACTGTCACAGAAGCAACAGATCGGAACACAGTGCAAAGAAATTCAAAAACAGCCAAGAAGCAAACCCATTAATGTTCATCAGTCTGGAACTCGCTACAAAGCAAATTCTAAAGTTTTAAGACCTTAGTGAAGTGCAGTGAGAGGACAGCAAGAGGAGAAAACACAAAGTAGTGGGAAACCGTCCCACTACTTTGGTCTACCAAAATTACTCTGAGTGAATCAATAACCAATCAAGGAGGTCAAAGAAGAACCAATAACATCTAAAGCCCTGAATGTCTCACTTGTGGTCATGATTCCACAATAAGAAAGAGACTGAGCAATGAATGAACGCCAAGGAGGAATCCACTGTATATGAGCCACACAAGAATTGTAAAAAAAAAAAAAAAAAAAATATATATATATATATATATATATATATATATAAATAAAACATCAAGATGTTCCATCCACAAGACTTTCTAGAAAATACTCTGTGTACTGAAGAGACAAAAGTACAATTCTTTTCACCACCATCCAATGTAAAAACATTTCAAAAGGAAAAGATAAAGAATATTTTGTCAGGATTCTGGGTTGTTTAGGTTTTTGGATTTCCCCAGTGTTTGCATTTTTGATCAGTTTTTGTTTATTCGTGCTCAGCCTTAGTTATTCACGTTTCTGTTTCTGTCATCCTTGCCTTACTTTTTCCTTAGCTCTTGTTTATTAACTGATGCTTGGATCCCTCTGTGGTAGTTCCTTCTTTTGCATTTAGTTTGTTGTTCATTGATATTATTGGATTTATGTCTTGCCTTTTCCCCAGTTTGTGTTTATTCCTCCTCTGCTCCTCTTGCACCATTACACTCTCTCTCTCCGCCAGCCCGCCTGTCTGGCTTCCACTCTCAGTTGCAGCTTGTTTCCAATCAGTCAGCTGTCACTGGTCAGTAATCAAACTCCCCAGTACTTAAACTCCTCTTTCTTCTTCACTCCTTGCTGGTTTCTACTGTTTTCTCTCATCCTGCAGGTTTTTTCCTTCCATTGCTCCCTGCCTGATTCTTGCTATTATCCCTTAGTTGCTGTAAATACCTGTTCAGCTATTCTTATTGAAATATCTAACAGTCACTTGCTGCCTGTGTATCATGGGTCTAGTCACCACTAAAACTTTGGCATATTCAGAAGATGATAATTGTGATTGAGAGACAGAGCTGTCACCTTAAGCATTCATGGACATTGAATTGAAACAACTCTGCAAAGAAAAGTGGGCAAAAGAAAATCTACAATATTATAAAACAGTCTTATAATAAACTCATTCTAAGTTGCATGCAGAAGAAATTAAGGAAGAAATATTTGTTTAAAAGAACTAAAGGTCAGGACAACTGTTAAGAACAGTTGTACTTTAGTTAGAGGGATTTGTGTGTGGTATAATTGTTGTGAGGTGTTAAAACTGCTTCTCACAAAACATTTACTAAACAAATACAGCCAGGTTTGGTCATCACTCATTATTTTAAGTGTGTTGCTGTTTTGACTTTAATAGTGCTGTAAATTACAAAAGGTAAAGGTATAAAAAGCTTAACTTCCACCTACATTTTTTTTGGTCTACTGCTCATTGTGTTGCCATTGACAGGAATTAAAATATTGCTTATTAACTTGGGCGGTATTAGTATTTTGTTTCTTCTTTTCTAGGTTGTGTGTGTTTTAGACTGGTGGAAAGAAATGTTAAAATGATCAAAAATAAAAGCTGCAGTTTGTTTTTAATCACATGACCATCATGCATTCTCAATTACAGAGCCCACTTAGGCCTGGCAAGTAAAGCTGGCAATATATTTGTGGAAAGCTTTGCAGAAAAAAAGATTTGCACCAATTTGGTGCAGCTTGTTTTTAATTTTCTAACCAAGAGCAATCAGTATTTCAATATTCCCTTCAGAAATCTAAGCAACCACACTTAAACTAGGCATTTCTAAATCAGTACATGAAAATTCTGTATGTAACAGCTCTATCTGTAGATAAAAGACACTTTGGAATATTATATTATCAAGATCTACGAGGAGAAGAAGCATAACCGAAGGAAGAAGGCTGTAATAGATAAAAGAATATTATTTATTTCAAAAAGGCCCTGCTGAAGAGCAAAGTCAAAATGGGAAATCTGGAGAAGGACCGAAGGAAAACTTTGAACTGTACAATTAATATTCAATTAATTAGAATGTGTCCAATGAGGCAAGAAAAGCTTTATTAAGATGCTAAATTCATTTTCAAATTGTACTTTTCACCAGTCTTCACTCCCAAATGTACCAAAAACTAGTTTAATGGCCATGCAACTGTGCTTGATTGGTTAGCAAAGTGACCTCGCTTGGAACCCCATAATAGAGAACCTATGAGGTATTACAAAGAGGAAGATAAGAAAAATTAGAGCCCATAAAAATGACACTATTAGAGCAATATGGGCTTCCATAGTGACTAACTGATACAAAAAAGTGGTAATTCATGCTTTTACATGAGATACACTATCCTCTATTAAAATTTTAAGTCATATTCAATAGTTTAAAATTTTTTTATATTAAATACTTTGTTTTCTTCAATAACTTCCATACTGTGTGCCCCACTGACTAAAAATCTGTGTGAAAGGAGCTGGACATAGAAGACAAATATCCTCATTAACATAAAGATGCACATGGAGAAGTAGAAAAGGAGAAGCAGAAAAAGGAGAGGAGTCAATGACAAAAGATCTACTTTTCTTGGAAAAAAACGCGTTCAGGGGAAATGAAAAAGAAATATACATTTTTTGACGAAAACACAAATGTAAGGAAAAGCTAAATTAATATAAATTTTTTGATGACAGTGCATGTATGAAGGAATGGAAAAACAAAACATATAAATTACTTGACATCAACACATGTGCAAGGACAAGGAAAAACGAAATATATATTTATGCTTTTATTTCTTATTATGTCAGTTTTGGTCCTCCATACATGTACGTATACCCTGATCCTGCATTTAAGTACTAAATTATTTTATCCCTGACCTATCTGCTGTGTCTGTCTGTTTTTTATTCTCCAATGTTCTCTAACAAACCTGAGGCGTACACACAGGTGGATGCTATGGACTAAGTGACTTTTGAGGCCAGTTGTTTATACTGGACATATTTAGGGCTATCAAAGTAAAGGGCTTGAACTCAATGTCAAAAACATTTTCCTTACACTTTCTAAATCTTGTTCTTGATGGTGTCTTGGTCTATGACATTTCAGTAAAACATTTCAGTAAAACTCAACGCAGCTAAAAACACAGTTGTTAGCTGTGTTGTTGCAAATGATGAAATATGTGAAAAACTGCAGATATTAAGAGGGGAATTCTTACCTGTGAGTACACCTTTCCGAGTTTGACTGTGAGCATTAAAATTGCTGAGAAGAACAACATACTGCAGGGTATTGGAGTTAGTTTTTGTTTAGCCACAGCAGGTCAAAGCCCTTCTCAGTATGTCTGTGTCCAGTCTTAGTGGATAAAAGTTAGCGGTAGAGAACAACTTAAAGCATTGGTCGTCTAGACACTGGGTGAAAATAATAATATCTTGATCTTGAGGTATTCCAAAATTTTTGTAAATCCTTTGATTAGCACAAGGCTAAAGCTATACCTCTTGTCTCTTTGCCTCTTTTGGGAGAGTTGCTTAAGTTAATGAATGATTCAGAGCTGAGCTCATGAAGCTAACTTAATAAATAATGCGATCCATTACTCAGCCCTACGCTGTGTTTTATCTCCATGCGTGTGTATGCATGTGTGTGGTGTGTAAGGTTACATTTTGGGAGATACTGGATACCTGGCAGTCGGTATGGGGTGGGACTTGGTTGAATGGGAGGAGAGATGCTTCACTGTGCACAGGGATATGTTTATCTGCACTAAATTCTCAAAATTAAAAAAAAAATGTAAAAGAAAAAAAAAACCCCTCAACATTCAGCGAAGTGACTGTGCTAACACCTATTAGAAAAAAAAAAAAAAAACACTGTATATTTCCTATGATTTCATTTAAAGTGTGTGTACCTGAATGTATCCATCGTAGGTAGGGTGAATGGTCACTGCACCATGGTCTGGCACCAAGTTAACTTGGTAGCGATCCACACACCCCTCTGCTTGCAGCCAGCGTAGTGAGAATGCACGTCCAGAACTGCTGACCAAACGCACACCCCTCACAGGCTTTGGCACTAATAAGAAACATAAATATAAGAAACGGGGTCAGAGTGGAGGAGAACGTTTCTGTCATTTAATGTAGACTCGTTGAGGTCGGGCATGGTTAACTGGGAGACTAATTGGCGAAGCCCTTGACATAACTACCTGTGGTGACAGTCAGAAAAGCAGCACTTCCTGCTGTCTCCCCTCTCACTCTCTTGGCGCTCACGTTGTAGCTGCAACCATCCAGCAGGCCTGTAACCACAGCAACCTGCTCCCCTTTCGGTATTATGAGTGTTTGTGTGATCGAAGCGCCGGCCACGGTCACTCTGTGAAAGTCAAACTCTCCGGGCGCCCCGTCCCAATGCACAGATATGGATGAAGAATCCACTTTATCTAAATGAAGTCGGCATAATCCCGCAGGGCCTGGGAGACAAATCTGAAATTAGGACATTTTTCAAATATTTTTTTAGAGAAATTCCCTGAGTTATAGACTAGGCCAGGGTGTGCATTTCTGTTGCTTACGTGTGCTGAACTCTCTGTTTGCTGCATAGCTGCTGTCTGAGCCCAGGACACTCTGAATGCTGACACCGTAGTCTGACCCTGGGATCAACTCTCTGATCTCATAGCTTGTGCTCTCAACAAACACTCCAGTCCACAATTTCCTGTCCACGGACAACAGACCGAATGCAAGCTGCCGAAGAGAACTTCAGTGTTAGAATTTTATTTAAAAAAATAATCTTTTAACAAATGACAGTGAAAATGTTAGTTCTGTGTACTCTTGATTCAAGATTTTTTGAACAATCCATCTTTATTTTAATTGCTTTTTTTTTTTTTTACATTGTGCTTAGTTATTGTTCTTGGCTGAATCTGAAGGTCATATATCTTTAAAGGGTTGTAACCAGATCCTTAGTGTGCCAACAGCGGTTACCTGGCAACCACTTAATACTTGCAGGTCACAGCTGAGTGTTATATTTTGACATAGATGTTTAGGAATACCAAATACACCAGGATTATTTTTTCTTGAAGTCATAAAAGTTGGATTATCTTCTGTGAAATTCAAGTGAATTCTTGGACAGATTCGGCAGATTCAACATCTCACCTTGTACTTGTCTACCTGTCCTGCTGGCGGCCTCCAGGTCAGAAATACAGACGTCACTGGGTGCTCTGATGTAACCACTTGCTTTGGCATCCCTGGAACTGGAGACAAGAAATATGTTCATATTGAAAATGTGAAAATGCAAAGATAACACATTTGTGCAGGCAGACAGTTACCTCTTGCGAATGTAGATTTAAAATTATCACCCTTGAACCAAGAAGTTTGTGTTGGATAGGATATGAGAGCTATCTCTCATAAGATAATAAAAAAGGCAAAAAAAACACAATTTTTTAAAAAAAAAAAAAAAGTGATCTGCTTCCATTTAGTTCTTTTTTTATTGCTTTTTATTTTCCATTAGGATTACAGCTACAGACAATCCCTAATATTTTTTCCCATGTTTTCACTGGTAATTTGGGCAATTTATCTCTGAGTGATGAGCTTCGAAGTTTCGAAGCCTCAAGGATTCCTTTCCATCACCCTAATTTTTAGCTCCCTCCACAGATTTTCTCTCAGATTCTAAATTCCAGTCAGACAAACCATGTTGGTAAAATCACAAGATTACTTTAAGCCAGAATCTGCCAGACGTATATGTAATTTTGGGCTTTGCTGTACACCTGCAGATTTTAACAGACACATTTTAACTCACGTGTATACAGAATTACAGTAGAAGGTTTACTTCTCCTCTCCCCATTGGTGGCAAACACCTCAACCGTATACTTGGTACCAGGAATAAGACCTTGGAAATTGTATGATCTGTAAACAAACATGCACACACACACACACACACACACATTGCTTTGGCAGTCAGTCTTTTAGGGAACAGGTTTCAGTCAGCGATAACAACTCTGGGTTCATATTAATTTTGATTGTGGCAGAATGAGAAGAGACTGGCCTGCGCTCCTGATGAGAAATGATCAGCTCCTGAATGGTTGTTGTGTTTTTGATAGACAGAATGAATGAGCTCAGCAGTCCTCTGGCGGTACTCCAGCTAATGCATATGGATGATGTTGTTTTATTGACGAGTGAAACCTCCACTTGGCCAGGAACTGCCACATCAAAAAGCAAAGCATGTGGTCGTTATAGAAAAGGAAGATGAACTGTTACAATGTGTGTGTGTTTGTGTGCACGCACGCGCATGCGTGTGTTTACCTGCAGTGATATTGATTGAGACTGGTGGACTGTCAGCAAAGGACTCCTTCTCTGCCCGTACAGCAAAGTGATAGAGTGAACCTGGTGTCAGACCAGAAAACACTGCACTCTGACTGAATACCTTCTGTACCTGTAACACACAAATCAAATAGGCCAATGCTGTAATAATTACAGTAGAGAACTAATTACTGAGGAACAAAACATTGTATTTGTGTCCATATTGAAATGTTATGCATAAAAACATGCAATCAGCTAATCATAGAAATCCAACAATGACAAAAGGGGCATTGCATAATGCGGGTAATAATCCATTTTTACAGATCTGCTTCCAAACATGAGAAAACATTTACATTTTCTATTCATTCATTCATTTATTTATTTACTTATTTATTTATTCACCTTGAGTGCCTGGTCACAGTTGTGGCAGATGACCTCGTAGCTCTGACCCTTTCCTGGTGCTGGATCCCAAAGCAGCTCTATGGATGTGTCCGTCACCGCTCCTTCCCTCACTCTGCTGGGTGGAACCAGACCTGAAATCAAACACATCATCACAAAACACGCACTAGAGCATTGTAATTTTTCTTATAACACACTGAAAAATATTAAAGGAAAAACAAACAAGATAAATACTTTTTGTGCAACATTTAAAGCAAAAAGAGTAACTTTTATTTTATGTTTAAAGAAAAATAAATCTTTTTTGTCTGTGAAACAGCCCCCTGGTTTATAATAAGACATATCTTGTAAATTGTACTGCTAAGTCTTACAACACATAGCAAAACCTAAAAAAAAAAGAAAATGCGTATTTCCATTATTTTCTAAATCCTCTATCATTCTATCACTTCACTCCAAATCTTCAAAGATATGAAGCAGATGTGATCCGCTCCCAAGATTAGGCCAGATTAAATTTTAAATCTGGTTAGTGACAGTTGCATGAAATGATGAAGCAAAAAAAAAAAAAAAGAAAAGAAAAAAGACTGGTGCCAAATATAGATGGTGACAATGGTGTACCGGGTGCAATTTATTTTTCTATCTAGTTGTCATGAAAGCACACGTAGAAACTATAAAACATATTTTTATTTGACACTTAATCTCAGTCAAATGTAGCAGCATCAGTCAAATGTTGCAGTATCATGTGTCTTGTATCACAGTTGATTTCATGTGATATGAGATTTCTTTCCAATCACAGGAAAGGTGAGATTTTTAAATTCAATGGAACTGGCAAATATTGTGGCAACAGTGCTTTTCTTATGCAACAGCAAAGACGCGTCAAGCTTTTACGCAGAACCTAGAGTTTTATGTGTTAACTCCAAAATGATATACACTCGGTAGCCAAACGTATTTGCTCATCTTCCTTTGCACACACTTGAATTTGAATGACATCCCATTCAAATAAGATGTTTGCCCTGCATTTGTAGTTTTAACATTTTCAGCTCTTCTAGGAACGATGTCCACAAGGTGTAGGAGAGTCTTTATGGACATTTTTTTTTAATCAATCCTGCAGAAGTGCATTTGTGCGGTCAGACACTAATGTCTGACAAGAAGGACAAACTCTCATTTCCCATTCTAATTAATCTCTAAGGTGTTCTGTTGAGTTGGATAGACCAAACTCGCTTATCCATGTCTTTTTTCAATCTTGCTTTGTGCTCAGCCACTTTAGACACGAAGGACTCATTCATAAGGTTATTTAAAAGCCCTGGTATGACGAAACATTAAGATTTCCCTCCGCTAGAGTTGATGGATCAAGCCCAACTCCTGAAAGAGAGCAGCACACCATAATTCTGCCCTCATTTTGAGATTCAAAGATTCCTCCAATACACATGAAAGAATCAAAACCACACTCCAGGTATGTTTTTGATATGAGAAATTTAAAATTTTTTACATAATTCTCCCAACTGCCAATAAAGCTGTTTATTTTTTTGCTAGAAGTGCCAATATGTGTAGAACCATCTTCTCTGAAATAGATTTAGTGAACTACATGTTGTTGTTTTTTCTGAATAAGATAATGCTATAATGAAAGATGAATTTATTTTAAAGATTTTTACCCATCATTACCAGGTATATCAAAAAGTGTGGGGGGAGTTGTAAAATTAGTTTGGTCATTTTTTTTTTTTTAAGTAAAAAACATACATGGAGTGAAAAAAACAAAACAAAATATTGTTATTGCTGGTAGGCAACTTACTTGTTTTAATAGGACGGGTGTAGAACGGTGGCCCCACTCTCTCCTTAACAGTGCTGTACACACTGAGTTGGTACTGTGATCCTGGAGTAAGGCTGCTGATGGTTGCAATGAAAATGCCAGTGGGGAGGGAATGCCAGTCACAAGTGTAGTCACACAATTCCTTACATGTCCTGTTGCAAACGCCAAGACACGAACACACTTTCACCCCATCAATCAGACCCACCCGTGGAGGCTGAACATACAGCTGTGTGTAGTTTGTCCCCACAGTTAGAGGGACTGCCACCTGCACAGGCATTGGAGCTGCATCCACAGAGACAAACACAAGGGTTTAAAACACCTTTTATAAATGGCTTGTATTATCATGGGTTGCATTTTTGTTTCTCTCACCTGTGGTGTAGACAGTAATGGACCTCTCGCTTCTGTCATTTCCCCTCATGGCAACGACTGCTACTTCATATGTGTGACTAGGAGTAAATGTGCCCAAATTGACACAAATGGATTCATCTTTTCCGAGTCCATCAGCGCTGGAGCCGTTTATCCATAGCGAAGAAGCAGCAGGACTATTAAACGACTGGATTGTCACGTAATATGCATCTGGAGGATCGCTAGGCGGAACTGTCCAGCAAGCTGACAGGCGGTCATTCTTGCTAAACGTCACCAGATCAGCAGGAGGCTTTACCGCTAAGGGATACACAGAAAGCATTATTCTTTTTTTTTTTCAGCAGTAAATTTAAGCATACGAAAATGTAAATATCTAAAAGTAAACTCTGTTTGAAAATGTTTTCTTGATTTTTTTTTATTTATTTTTTTTTTATATCAATCATGATCAAAGTGATCCTGACGGGGCAACTTGTTTCCCTCTGCAGGAGAACTACAGCTTCAAAATATGTTTATTTTCCAGCAAGACAATGACCTGATGCATGCAGATAAAGCTACGCAGAAAGAGTTTGAAGACAACAAGGTGGATATTCTGGAGTGGTCGACTGAGGCCTACTCACAACCACCCTGCGTTGTCAACAGTGCATCAACGAAATACCATTTAATATGCAGTCTTTTATTATAAGTTAAATGCTTTTATCATTATATTTTTGCAGAACTCACTTTTCAGTTTGAAATTGAAGAGGATATGTTTTATTTTATCGTCAAAATATTTTTTATAGGCACTGTATTGTAGTTATGCTAGCGATGCTAATTACTAAAATAGGAAGCCAAGGGCAGTTGAATTTATCCAATATCCTTATTTTAAAATAAAAGTAAAAATACAGATTTTTAATGAAAATCCTCTCTCAAACAACACATTTCTCCTCATTCTACTGATGGGTGGTCAACACATCACTGTGGTTTGACAAAAAATATTAGAAACAGTGTTTTATATCTTCCTACAATATAGTTGTTAAAGAGAGATCTAGATTGGCTAAAATCTGCATGTCAAAGACTTACAAAAAACTTGAGATTGGAAGTTATGCACACAATTCTAACAAGAGCCTCTTTAACATGGACCTTTATGAAAGCAATAAATTCAAAATTCAAAAATAAAGAAATTTAATTCTGCATAGATATCCATTATGTTACGACACAATTCTGTGCAAAACTCTGGAGCTAACTTCTCATTTCTTGACATTTTGCTTCCAAGAATCACAATGTACTATTTTGAACCACTTTTGAGCAATATTAAAGCTGTCATAATTTTTTGGATAACATTTTTTTTCCCAAAGGCCTTTTTTGTAACAGTTATTGCCTTTGTTTCAAACATGCTTACCAGTCCGCACAGTTAGAGGTGCCTGACCGCAACTCCATATTCCAAACTGTGCAATTGTGAAGACTTGAATTCTGTATCTCGTGTAGGCGTCAAGTCCTCCAATCATAGCTGTGTAGAACCACTTCCTGTTGGTCCCATAGACCCTGGAGATGTTGCTAACTTCTCTCTCCTGTCGCAAGGACACATCTTCACAGTGTACAGCAAATGTCCATCCAGCCGTGCACTGAGTGTCCGGCAGCATCCAGTGTAAAGTAATGTGACTAGCCGTTATCGATCCAACAGAGATGTTTTGAGGAGGAAGCGGTCCTGCAGGCATAAATATTCCACGTTAGCACGTATTTGCATAATGTGTTTGTTGCCTACGTATGTGATAAGTTGTCAGCAGACTCACTCATGTATGCGGTCTGTGTTTGTCCCAAGATCCAGCTGAGGCCAGCATGGTGGGAGACCCGAAGGGTGAAAAAGTAAATGCTCCCCGGGGACAAACCTGTCACAGTTACCCCTCTGGAGGAGTGAAGAATCGGAACTTTGACTGTTTTTCTGAAACTCGACTGGGTTTTCCTCCCGTTTCTCCCCTCTGACTCCTTGCATCCATCTTCTTCACCGTGACCCGAAAGGGCATTTTCACTTTCTCTATACTGGAGGAATATCTCAAAAGATGAAGAATGAGTAGAGCGCAGGGGTGAAAGGTCACTCCATCGAAGCTCTACATGCTGGTCTGTCACCTGAGCCAGGTCGAATGAAAATGATGCAGGAGTTGAAGGAGCTGTTAGATGGGAAAATAGATATGTGAATGACTGAAGAGGCATATAAGTCACCTAAGAGTTAATTGTTTTACAGCTTAGTGTTGTTCCTAGTTCTTATTAACTGTAAGTGACACAAGAAAGTATGTGCTTAAAGTACATGTATGTCATATTTTAGAGGTAGAAAAAAAAATCCAACATTTGAATAAATCAAAGAAGAGTCATAAGTAATTTTAAAACAAACTTTATGAAGCAAAACATTTCAGCCAGATCAGAGTTAGTGTGCTGGTAAGATTTGGAGCACAAGTTTTATTTGTTGTGTGGTTAATTACAGGAAGACTGCGCTTGTAGATCCCTCTACAAAGTGCTAGTTTGTTTAGTCTCCAAGCTACAGTTCTAAAAGAAACACCTTATCACTTCACTCTTCCTCAATAAATTAAAAGATGACTCTTCATTATCTAAAATCAACTTGGAGCGGAAGACTTTATCTCTGCTTTTGCCTTGGATGGAGACTTTCATGTAATGATGCCTATGTTCGAGGCTCCAGACATAGGCATCATTGCTTTTTGTTTCACATTTTTCTCAATTCCTGTCATGGAAATAAATGTAAGTATCACAAGCAACAAGCATGAAGAAATCTGAAGAGGAAAAATTGTAAAAATGATGATACAGGTCGTTAAGCGATATTCAGTAGAATCAGCAGGATTTGGTTAGTAGAGAAGCACTGTGTACGCAATTTACTCTGGTATTGGCAGATGAATGGCAAAGTGATGTCACAGAAGAAAGGAGTCAGGAAGTAGCCCGGTCCCGTAGCATTCCTCTGAAAAGCAAAACAGTCCGTCTGACTGGCTGGCAGCAGAGTCATAGTGTTTGTCTGATTATATGGCGAGCCATCAGACCAGAGTGGGAGGCCTTCCTCCTGTTGGGAGATGGGGAGACATTATGTGCTGAATGGACCTAACCACTAATTAATGCATCAAAAACAAACCTCCTCTTTAAGGAGGAACTGCAGGCATGAAGCTTTTACGGTTTGTAAAGCAAACTAATCTTGCCCGCTTCCTAAAACTTCAGTGACAACTTTGATGCTTTCAAAATGGCAGCATCTAATTTCAACTGTCTAGTAATTCAATTTTATATAGTTGATTTGTTGAATGGAAATAAGTGCCAAAGACTCTTGTTTTGTGCTTAAAATGACTAGAATTAAATTTTGAGAACCTCAGTCCGGTTGAGAACATGTAGCAAAACATGTAGAACTACAACCACTGAGACTTAGATGATTTCATAGAGAGGAACTGGCAAAACATTCAATGTCCATGTGAAGAAAGCTGGCACATGAAGCCAAAAGATTTTCAGATCATGTTGTTACAGTGAAAAGGGTGTTTTACAAAATATTTACTCTGGGGATAAATACAAATGTAAATGATAATTTTCAGCCTATCATCTTAAAACACGTTAAAATAATTTTTGTATTCTTTTCCATAGCACTTCACGATTCTTCATTACTTTGTGCTTGTCTGTCATATAAACTTACTATAGTATACACTGAAGTCATGTTTTTGGTTTGTTTTGATTGTAATGAAAAGTGATGAAATTTAAATGTAATGCAATGTACTTTAGATTTTTTTTTTTTTAATGAACAGTTTCCCAGCTTTAGTATTTTTCATTGTTAAAAGATGTTAAACTTTATTCACAGAAATACATGTGCCAAACTAAGAATTTAACTGAACTCGTCAAATTAAAAGTAAATATAAAATATACTTTGGTTGGGCTAAAATTCAGAGCTTTATGTATTTAGTTGTGTGAAAAAAAATATCTCAGCCTTATCGTTGAAGTAAATGTATGCTTATATTCTATATTTGTGTCCTAAATTTCATGTCTCAAGGCAATGTAAGAATCCCAGAATCAAAGACATGATCTGCACTGTTCAGGGTTTTCTGTAGGTTTCTTAACAAACCTATGTTTTTACATTCCACATTCCAGAACCATGTTTATGTAAAACAGGTTACCTGTTGGTCATTAAGTCCTGTCCACAGCAACAGCAGGTGGTTGTCGCTCTGGAGGTAAGAAGATACAAACAGCAGATCTTCCGTGGTCTTCAGGTCGGCCAGGTGGCTTCCCCCCACCAGGTGTGTGCAGCTGCTCAACGCATCACTCCAACTCAAACCTGATCTCCTCACAGTGTAGCAACTCCTCCCATTGGCCAACCACCCATCTGGACACTGATCTGCAGCCAGACATTATCATAAGAACGGAGCACACTGGTAAGCCTCCAAACAGTCAGCTTTCTGGCTAAAGATGAAGCTGCTGTCTTGTGATTCTTGGAGAGTACAATACCTGTTTCCACAAAAATCCTGAGTTTCTGCATTAGTGTGATGCCAGGATGAGGGAGGAAAATGGCCACCGTGACTTCAACCATGTAATGTGTGCCAGGCTGGAGATTTTTTATTGTGAACTTGGAGTGGATCACCGAAGAGCTTCTGCTATAGATTCCAGTGACAGACCGGGTGTGCATGTTGTATAGAGTCAAGGTGGAAATGCTCTGCTGTCTGTGAAGTGGTTCCCATTTCAACTGGGCAGTAGACTTGGTGCTGGATGCACAAAAAGAGGAAGGGGATACTGGAACTGGAGAGACAAACATGATTAACCTCATCTTTACAAATAAACTAAACCGATTTAACAGGAAAACCACTGTCTGTGTAGAAACCAATTAAATGTAACACAAACATTCCTTTAAGTCTACAGTTTAGAGACACTCACTGAAGTGAAAGGTCTTTGTCTCCAGCACTGAATCGTTCCTTCTTGCTCTCAGCACGATGCTGTACCCCCTATGGTCGTCACTCGTATGTAATCGTATCCTGCAGTCAGGAGAGCATGCTGAGCGATCAATGCGCTTTGAGAAGATCTGCCAGAAATGTTGAGATTGAGAAATTAAAATACCCCCATTGTAAAAGATGGAAATGAGAATAAATTGAGCTCCTGGATTCCATATGTTAAAGAGCTCTTCTTACCAACAGGCTACCTGCAGGCCTGCAGGTGACTGTGTAGCTGTCTGCCTCTGAGTTAGAGGGGAAGGATTCAAATGCAACTTCAATCTCAACAGGATGTGAATGTTGGTCACAGGTCAACAAAACTACCTGTAATTTTCACAAAAGTAACTATTGGTGCAATGCCGTACAAAGGTCTTGAACAGTTTGTCACATTGCGACAACTTTGTGTTATTTCATCATTTGCTTTGATAGACCCACACAAAGTAGTGCATAATTGTGGAGTGGAAGGAAAAAAAAGGGTTTTCTTTAAAAAGATTTTGTGGCACTAGCAGCCTCTATTGACAAAAATCAGACAGGAAATGAGCAGAGAAGGAAACAGCGAAGGTCCCAAGGTTAGGATTTGAACCCCGGAGTCTTCACTTTTCATTTTATAATCCTGTTTTGTTGATTTTACAGATGGCAGCAAATTCTAAAATAAGCAATCTGCTATGTCTATTAGGTCCTTTTCAGAATTAGAATTAATTTAACTCTTTCAGAACTATTTTAGCTTATTATTTACTGCTTTGTGATCAAATATGTCCACAGAAATCACACATACGCACACAAAAAAAAATGGTTGTAACCTCACAACTTGTGAAAAACTTGTGAAAAGTGCAAACTAATTCTTTGACATTAGAAAATGTTGAGGCAAAGAAGCAAAAAATATATATACGTAATAATCTTACCTGCCATAAACTGCAAAGCAGAAACAGATGCTTTGTTTGAGTCATTGGGAATCACTTTCAAAATAATCATACATCCCACAAGAGTCTCCTTTCATTATCAGTCACCTAGAGCAGAGTGCCTTCATCAGTCCAATCCGAATGGTGTTTCCAGCCATTGATGGGCTTTATATGAAAACCCATTGAAGCTGTTGTATGTAAGCATCTCCTGTGGAAAGTCCCATGCTATCCAAGTCGCTGACGCACAGTGAATGTCAAGTTCCCTGGGTGGAATGATTTATTTTCTAAAACTGTCTGGAAGCTACAACTTTGTTCTAAATTACCTTTATGCAGCATCTAAATTTTAAATTTAGCATGTACAAATGAGTAAAGGTTTCACACAAGAAGCATTAAGTTTCTCGTTAGCTGGAGGAGGAGGGGGAGGACGCATAAAGGTATTTGGTGTCTGAAGGTGGGAGTTTGAGAATTTGTTAGTCTTAGCCAATTCACTCTGCCTCCTTGTTGAGATTAAAAACAATTCACCATGACAACCAGGAGGACACAGGGTGCTGAGCTGCAGAACATGTGGTGCAGAGGGCGTCGGGATTGGGATGTGCTCGTTGGAAAAAAGGCTGCAGTTATTTACAATATTATCCAGCCTCCAAAGCTGAAATTTATCTGTCACCCTATTCAGAGTTTGAACCGGTGGCCCATACTGAATGACAGTAATGATCAAAAAAAGATAAATAATTGACAGATAAAAAAATATCAACTTCCATGTGTGTATAATAAAGAGGATGCATGCAATGAAAAGTGTTATCTGGGCTCATTAACTGAGACATAAGCACTATCAAGTCCTTTATTACACAGATTTACTTTTAAAAAAAAACAAAAAAAAAAAACAACTGCTTAAATTTTCTATAGAACCACACCACAAAGTTATATTTATCAGATAATGCAAAGAAAATGCCAATTTATAATCTGAATACAACATTGGTATCAATGTAGGAACTGCTGTTTTAACCTATTAGCTGTTGATATGCAGAAAAAAAATGCACAACTAATCTGGAAGCCCAAGTAAAACTGACAGGGGTTCACAGAGCTGGTTTTAATAAAATACACAACTAAAGTGCAGACAAAACTACTGGAAGACTCGCATCAATAATTCTATCAAAACTGCGACACAAGCCAGTCGGCTATCATAAAAAAGTAAAATAAAATAAAATAAAAATGGCTGTTTTTTATTCATGGTTGGCCAGTTTTACAATATTAATCCAAATGCACCCCCCAAAAAATAATTTTATGTTGGTCACACACTTATTCATATTTCTAGTTCCATTGGCAGGAACAGTCAAGAGGTTCCTGGAAGTTGTAGTCCACCATGCTGGCGTTCCGAGAGCAGTACAACGAGACGGTCCGTGTTTGTAGTCCACTCTCACGGCAGCACTTACAGAACCTTGCGTGACTGTTGATGTTAAAGTTGAATATGGTGGCAGATGGACATTTTCCATCACATGAATACACTGTAACCTGGAAGGAAAGGAGCAAAACCTGATGAGGACACAAGTGGGAAGTTGGGAACACATCGCTGTCGTTTTAAAATATTTTTTCACCAATCACTCCGTGTCATTCTATATTTGCGCGTTTCATTTAGTGGCTCTTACTGGTGCGTTGCTCCTGCAGTCGTCCTTCCTAATGGTGGTCCGAATGGCCACACGCTTACACGTCTTCCCATCCTCTTTACCTGGGTGTTTTGATAAGGAGTTCATATTCGTACATCAAACAGTGATCAAAACCGGTCACATAAAAAAAAAAAAAAAAAAAAAAAAAAAAACTTTATAAAAAAAAACCCAAAAAAGGGGGGGATGGGACCGGGACCAATTCATTTTATAACCTTGGGTT
>NW_015114879.1:77843-100892 GCF_001443285.1 Poecilia latipinna
AAAAATGAATTTCTAAAAAAAAAAAAGGGAAAAAACACCACAAAAAAAAAAAAAAAAAAAAAAAAAAAAAAAAAACTTGATCAAATAACTACCACAGAAGTGTAGGCATGGACCGGTACCAATGTCATTGTATACCTTGGATTTCAAAAGTTAGTTTTAAAATTGTTAAAATGTCTCCAGTGTATTACCCCTATGATTTTAAAAGACGCCAAATATTGTCCTGAAGGGAAGAAAATCTTTTCAGGTTAATGGAGTCAATGATAAGTGTACCTATCCCACTTTTGCTGAGACAAATTCTGTTGGAATTATTTCTGGTCA
The DNA here is from genome assembly GCF_001443285.1 of Poecilia latipinna. Lineage (NCBI taxonomy): Eukaryota > Metazoa > Chordata > Actinopteri > Cyprinodontiformes > Poeciliidae > Poecilia > Poecilia latipinna. Next base: position 78,162 of record NW_015114879.1, read on the forward strand.
TGAAAAACAGACAAGGATGGAGTAATAACCAAAGTAACACACCTATCATCCTTAACAAAGGACACTTTGCACTTCTCTTCAATGCTCTGTATATTTTTTGCTTTACAACATAATTCTGACACATGTTGAGTAGTTCCAGTACTGGTTTTGTTCTAAAAGGAACAGAAATATGAAACAGATATTGAAGATATCTGCATAAGATTGCCAAAACAAGGGTGGACAGAGAGGTGAATGTAGACCCACAGGATAATAGTCTACATGGCAATTATCATAGTGAGGAGTCAGTATTATAGTAAATAATATATGGTATTATAGCAGCTGTAATTCATTGAGGATTTCTGCAAAGATTTGTCAGGTGGTGAGCAGAATATTAAAGGCCACATCTCACCACCACACAGTCCATACAATGCTTTATTTATAGTTTAGCTTGAAATAATTGACATAAACCAGATGTTGCACAAGTTCCGAAATATATATTTTTAAATAACACAGATTATGAAATTGCAAAAATATTTGCCTAAGATCACAAACAGAGCCACACAGCAAGGGAACGACGACCCGGTGGTGAACACAGCAGCAAAATGGGTTCTTGTTAAAGACAAAATGAGGAGAATTTCAGTCAGAATATGGCCAGGATTTAAACAGAGGTAGACAGATGAGCATCAATACTCCTGTCAGGACACATTAAAGGTGTGTAGTGGTACATGTATGGACCACAACAACAAGAAGACTGGACTGACTCCTGTAAACTTTTAATCTTGAAAACTATGTGAAACATTCAAGTGTTTTTTTTTTTGTTTGTTTGTGATAGCTCTAAGGGTTAGAGCTGCATTTTAATTTGAAGATATTTTTTTTTCTCCATGTAATCAAATTAATTCACTCAGAACAGTGATGACATTTATCACAAGCTCCTAAACGCTGCCCTTCAAGAGAAGACGTTTATCAAGAAAGGGCAGAGAATGACTATTCTCCACTTTACCGAAAAATAAAACTAAATGACAAAATTGTGAAGTCATTTACCGGATGTTTTCTTGCAGAGAAGGTGCATTTAGTGACGTGCAGCTAATGGGACAGAACAATCCACGCACTGTTTGTCCTGAACTTGTGGCTTCGTGTCAACTCAACCTATGGGGCTTAATGTGACTCACTTGTTGTGAGGATAACTTGGTTGCCATCATAAATATGCTGTCAGTAGGTGCATCTGTACAAAATCGATTTGTAGTGCCTCTTAGAGCTAAAGCTAGAACTGGTGCTGGAAGCATTATGAGACATGACGATTAAATTTAATGCATTTTTATTCTGTACTTTTTTCAGCTGTATCTTTTAAATGTGAATTAACAAATAATGAACAGCAGAGGATCAATTACTGTATAATAATCTGCTACATGATTTTGACATTCATCGGAATAACTGTTGCTTTTCTGGCTTACATGAAAATAATTCGACTCGGACTTGTCAGGAGTCACAGATCAGTGACATGATCTAACATTCCAATACTTTTTTAAGTACCGTGATGCATGAGGTTATCATACAGCATTCTTTCACAATGTCACACCAGCCCATGCCTACAAACACATCATTTTTCTAATAAATTGATAAATAAATACTCTCTTCCAAGAAACTGACATTCCTTGTAACATTTTGCACCAACATCCTGGCTCCTTCCTACAGAGAAGGGCTTTTTGTTGCCCAGCAGTAGGTGTTCGTTTTGACTGTCACTTGGCTGGTGGGGAGGCAACATTTTTTTCCACAAATAACCACAGAATGTTTTTTGACTAATCTTCTAAAACAATCATAGATAGCTAAATTATATTATTTATGCAAAACTAGAACTTTTAATTGCGACTGAAAAATGTTAGCAATTTAACTTAATGACAATTTTTTTTTAATCACATATCTAAAAAGAAGATAAATAAAACTAAACACACAAATTTACAAAATAATTAAAAAACAAATGTCAAAAAGTAACTAAGTGGAGTAGTGCAAAGTGGTGGTACCTGTATCACAGTTAGTACTACCAGTGGGTGTTATGGGGTTAACGGTAAACGGTAAAACACCCAGTCCAGAGCCTGGGAGCATCGTCAGGACCGCAGCCGTCCGGTTCAAATGGCGTCAGGAGAACACAAGTTATGACTTATTCAAAGAAAAGCAGTTGCATGTCACACACAAACACACTGTGGAGCAAATCAGTCACCGCATGCACAAAAATGTTTTCCTTTTCGGGGAGTAACTCGAGGCAGCCAGCCAAGTAACACAGTCCTACAGTAACACTTAATGAACTATGAAGCTCCGCAGGGCAAACCCTAAACCTCGCACCCTCGCACATCCTCATTGGGGGAGGAAAAAAAAAAAAAAAAAAACACTCCCCGTTGAGCAGCCCAAAACACAAAACTGCAAGGACACCGCAAAGGAAGGCAAGCAGCTGAAAGTGCAAAAAAATTAAGAAAAACTGACACCACTTTTATTTAAGATTAAATCCACAAAGATAGAAAATGTTCTCGTTCGCAAAACATTTCACGAGGCAGAGTTTATTTTCAGACAGATTTATCAGCATTATTCTAACATTTTCACCCAATTTGTCGTTTTTTTGTTTGTTTTTTATCCCGAGCCGTGTTATCGCTTTGAAATATGAGCAAAAGTTTGTGAGGACACTTGAGGAAGCCAAGGGGACTTTGAAATGTAGGCTGGCAGGTTTTTTCTCCACCCTCTACAAACCGCCAAACCGCCCAACCATTCAGCCAATAAGCCCATCCACTGCCAGGCAACAAAGCACTCACCCCTCTAATCAGCTGCACAAAGCATTACCAGCAGCCCCAAATAAATCTGGAGACTCACATGTCTTGCAGCAGCCGTCTACATAGCTCTGAACTACACCCCCGCTCTGCAAGAAGAGAGGAGAATTAAAAAAAAAACAAAAAAAACCCCTTAGAGTTATAATAAAATCTTATTCAAAGGAAAATACAGCTACAGACACTTTTATTTGTACCTCTGGTAAAGATGTGTAAAAGATCTTAAATATACTAATACTAATCTTTTATTTTTATTTTACATAGAATAATGTAATTCTGAAACCTTGTTCGTACAGCTCACTTTTGCCAACAGTACGTGTCTCAGTTTTCACCTGTAACATTGTCTGAGGTTGGGGGAATAAAGAAGAGGGATCTTTGGTTATCTCTGCCTCCATAATCTCTGTAGATCGTTCTGATTATCGCTCGCTTTTCGTGCACATGCGTCTCGCCCACTAGGGCTTCACTGGATTTAGAACTCGGATACTAGTATGGCCACACAAGAAGGGCTTTGTGATTTTGACACAGATGAACCAATTCTGAGCTGACCACATATTTGATCGTCAAAGCAGCGGTTGAAATTTACTGCTAGAGACCAGGAAGTTTTTCATTTAAAATGTCCTGGTATTTCAAAGTGTTTAGTGGAAAAACAGGCCCACTGCAACACACACCCTCAACAGTTTAAGGAGACGAGCTACTTTGTTGTAACTATTAGGATTCAGCATAACAGTTATTAAAAACTCAGATTTCATACAGACGCATGATACATTTTTCAGTTTTAGATGATTTGATCCTGACAAACACATTCGTGGAAACAGTAAACTAGAGGAAAAAAAAACTGTTTCTCTGATTAAAATATAGACATTAATACCCTGTAATGACGACATCAAATCCTGGAATAAGATATTCATTGGGATAAGAAGAATATTATCCAACCAACTCACTCCTGTGGGAACTCTTTATGAATGAAAACAGATCACCCTTCCACATATGTATATATATATATATATATATATATATATATATATATATATATATATATATATATATATATATATATATATATATATATAGTTTGAATCACAAGTGATTACTTATCTCTCTCTTATCTCTCTAATTTTGAAGTGTCTAAAGGCAATTCTGTCAAATCTTAATTATACCACAGGGAGGTAGGAAGTCATGGATTACTAATCAGAAGGACGATTAGGGAGTACCAATAATTAGAGCATCTGTGATTTTGCTAAATGTAATAATTTCCCAACTTATTTATTTTTTTTCTGAATGAGATTGTGCCACTACAATAAAACACAAGTTTGTTTAAAGATTTGCAACATTTTTACCACGGGTGAAAATAAAGTAGACTGTCCCTGAATCTCATACTAAACAATGACACGCCAATTTTAAAGAAACATCCAACAACATGTATGAGTAGATTTAGAGGCTCTGACCTGAATACATTCTGAATCATTAAAAGGAGGGCAGATAACACCAGATGCAAGTATCACCGCTCCGACCGCTGTCTCCACGCAATCATAACGCGTGCAGTTTTCCACCCAGGAACTCCCTGCCTGCACACAAACACAATAGCAAAGTTTAAAAGACCCTGCAACGAAAGAGTGGTTAGCACATGCAGCGTGGCTTGCTCTTACAGTGAAAAATTCTGCTGTCCCATTTTCGTTGGTGAAAGTACAAGAGATGTTTTTACAGGAGCCACAGCACACTTGAGGGTCTGTAGAAGGGACGTATGCCTGGTGCTAAGACCAGGAAGTGAATCAAAAAATAAACAGGAGTTTTAGCCCAGCTGAGATGAAAATCACAGAATTGCTGTTAGCATTGATATGATCCGTCATATTTCGTGCAGCACCACACATACCGATCCACACTTTTGGGAGCAGTTAACAGAGGTGATTTCCATTGCATAGAAGCCAGTCTGTGGGTCTTTGTAAGGAAGACACTGGACAGTGTAGCACAGCTCTCCTTCAAAATACTGGACCAGGGACTGGCCTGGACCCAGAACTGTCACTCCTTGGAAAAGGCACACCTCAGCCTTCTCTGTAAATGAACACAAATAAACATGCAATATATGATCATAATGAACACGATAAAAGTCTGCTTTTTTTTGGTAACTTGAATCTTTTGACCCTTTGAGCGAAGGTTACGCTTACGACATGCATGCTGAGGACAGCCACAGTTGGTGCTGCTGTCAGGAACTTCAACCTGCACCTCCCCCTGAGTAAAGAACAAAGTGCTTACTTAACTGAATTTGCTTGCTTTCTGGCGAAGAGCGACTTCTGATACAGCGCTTTGCTTACTTACCAGCTGACACATGGGGAGAGCTCGGTCTTCACATTGACATTCTGTGCATAAGGGAAACAAAGTTAAAGAGAGCAGTCGTGTGAAACTTTATAAATACGTGACGGGCATAGCAACTCTTCAGACAACTGCGCGCATCAGCCGAGTAGCAAATAAAGTGCATGTGTTGCCGTCCATTTACCACAGTGATGCTGGGGACAGCAGTCACCGGGTGCAGCAGTTTCAACCAAAGAGAGACCAGGTGCACAGCTCAGAGATGATTTAGGGCATTGATTAACATCACACACTGCGGAAAAACGGGAGTAAACGTATTAAAAACACAGACACAAATGCACACGGATACACAAGCCAAAGCGCTTACCGCAGTGGTACTGGGGACAGCAGCTGTTGGTGGTATTTGGATCGACAGCCAGAATTTCTCCGTGAGAGCAACTGGGAATGGGTTCAATGCACGTCTCGCACACTAAAATGGACAATTACACAACTAATTTATAGAAGGATAATGACATAAGTCAAATCTGACAAGCAATTATAACTTACCACAAAGGTAAGAGTAGCAGCAGGATTTTTGACCCCTGACCTCGACAAGGAACTGATCTTCTCTACAGTCGGGAGCAAAGACAGGAGGGCACGCCATAGGGTCACACTCTGAGGAAGATGAGGTACAGATGGAGAAGGTTGAATAAATACGTGTTTCATTTGATGAATTATTTGCCAGTCTTGCTGCCGATAACTTTTAAATGTCTTTGTGTTTTTTTCCTGCCCACAGACAGCATGTCTGCCCAGCTGATCCTGTGTTTCGCTGTCACTTTTCTGGAGGAGGCCGTAGCCAAAGCTGTTCCAGGCATTAACTTGATTGTTTTAGTTTGTTTTTCTCCTTGATCCAGTGATTCAGCGTTTAATGGTGTCTATTTTCTCTTTTTTACCTATAGAAAGTAGACCTGCTTTTGACCTTCAATGTTTACCAGTTTCTTTTTAAAGGACAAAGCCAATGAAGTAGCTTTTGCTTCCTTCAGATCTGTGTATTGTTTTTCTACAAAAAGTGAATCTGGCTCATTGCTTCATGGTTTGGCTTTGTCTTGTTCTATGCAGAGTCATGAAAAGAGCGACTGCTGCTAATAATTATGTATTCTTTGATTTTCTTTCCCATGGAAAGAACACCTGGTTCAGTGTTTCTTTCTGAACAAAGGAGTCATGGTTTCAACTAACTGAGTGCCCTTTGTTTTTTTATTTCCAATAGAGAGTATCCCTTGCTTGGTGCTTAAGTTCTATTTTTTCTGGATAAAAGCAATTAGCCCAGATTTAGCTGCAATTAATCATTTGAGTACTGTTCAGTTTTCTCACTTGTGGCTTAGTGTTTTCCTGTTTATTTGTGTTACTTTCAGTTGTTGCTCTCTAAAAAAATACTAATGGAACAGTGTTTCTGTACTTTAGTGTTTGCTTCCAGTTCTTTTAACCCCTTGTAAAAGAAAACTACCCACAGAATCTAGTTCTGCTTCTGGCTCTTGCTGTTAAAAGGAAGTGATTTTGTTACTGTAAGTAATTTGATATGAATCAGACCAAACCAATTGCATTTGACTTGAACTGAACTCTGCAGTGGTGGATATGAATTACATCTGACATTTGTTGTGAAAATCTAAAAAATAAATAAACCGAGACAATTTAATTTCGATTGAAGCAAAACTATTCAAAAGAAGGCAGAATTAAAGTTTGCACATTACCACATCGGTATTCCGGGCAGCAGGAGAGTGCGCTGTAACCAATGACCAGTCTGTTTCCATTATCGCAAGGTGGAGCTTCACTGTCACAGATGGTCATGTTGCACTCTGACAGGCAAAGAAAACAATAATATAAGAGTTCACTTAAAAATGATCTCTGATAACCAAAGGTACTTCTCTTGACTTTGATACTGAACTCACCACAGATCTTCTTAGGGCAACAGGACCCTTCCTCCAGTACATCCAGCACATATTCTCCCTCCCTCTCACACAGCGGCGTCGGGACAGCACTGCAGTCTGGCTCGACCGCCACCACAGAGCCGTTCTCCATACATTTGTACAGGCAACAGCTTCGAGTGGAGCCGTTCCACACCTCTCCTGGGGCCCGGGGGTTGCCTTCGTTGTCTGTGCAGACTGAACGAACCACAATTCATTAAAGAGAACACGTCGACTCTGTGGGAATGTATGTGTTTGTAAAGCCTGAAAGTAAAGCAGAATCCTGGACAGAGCCATTTTCATCACAAAGGAATGCTTTTACAAGCCTCTTCACGCACCACATCGATCTTCGGTGACACAATAGGGAGAGTCGGCTCGGTGCAGGATGGTTCCACTGCGACACACGCACTCCTCCCTGATGAAAGAGCAGGTGGTTTCCTCGTAGTAGTCTTTGTTCAGACAAGTGCGGCTGTTGCAGGTGCTTACACAGGGCTGATACTCTTTACCAGGCGGACACCTTAATGCTGCAAGACGACAGGATTGCGAGCAATCAGAGAAACACAAGTGAGCACACATTTACACACATACAGTGCCTTAGAAAAGTATTCATACCAATTGGGTTTTTCCACATCCCACAGGTCACAGTCAATAGTAGGTTAAGCAACATTTTGCTGCAATAACAACTTAAAGTCTTTTTGGGTATGCGTCTACCAGATTTGCACATCTAGAGTGAAACATCTGCCGATTCTGCACTGCAAAATACTCGAAGCTTAATCTGATTAAACAGACGTTTGCGTTGGTTTTGTCATAAGACCCCAGTTAAACACATTGATGCTTGTGGTGGTTGTGAACAGAGACATTTTCAGTTAAACAGTAAATATAAAGTTAAAGAGGTAGGAACACTTTTGAAAATTACTGTAGGAGACTTATTTGCCTGTGTGTTCTTACGACAGAAGTTGTGCCGCCTCCAGCTGATGCAGACTTGGTGCGTGTAACAAACTGCCACATAAGCAGCCAGAAAGTCACACTGATGATCCTTGTAATGCAAGTCTCCTGCCCACATGATGTCACAGAACTGCTCTGGAGGCACCTGAAAATTTGTATTGGATTTTGATATGTCAAAATTATAATTTATTAATTTTATTCTCAAAAAATTAAAAAAATGATTACGTAAAATGTTTGGCAAACTATTTGGACTCAATTGTCACCTGCTTAATTTATAAACCGACTTGTATACGTTTTGATTCCTCAAATGATGACAAAGTAAGTCAGCACCTGCTTCAAAATCAGGTGTGTGAAACACAGTGTGGAGCCTTGATAGTACCTTGCTATGACATGGTGTGAAGGCTCTCTGGGTGAGCATAGACAGACAGGTGGAACAGTCCCCTGTGGTGCAGTTGTCTCCCACCCTGCGTGTGTGTTCGGTCTCATCTGTCAAATGGACTCTCCACGCCTGCAGAAAGAGCATCATGTCTCCCACCTCTCTGACCACCGTGCCGTTCGGGAGTTTCAGGTCATCTTCTGGATTCCCATCACAGCAACCTGGCAGATTGGGGAGACAGCTGTTTTGGTGCTGTTGGTGCAATTCAAGTTCCATTGCTGCTTAGACAGTGAGCAATAGAAAGCTAAAGGTGAGATAATTGCCTGTCTGGAACTGTGTAACGTGTCTAAATGGCTTTTAGAATCTCAAACTGTCACATCCAATAATGGCTCTAGTCAATGTGATCCAGCGGTGCAGACGTTAAGCCTTTAGGCGCTGAAAAAACAGCACTTAGATAAATGAGGCTGGTGCTGATGAGCGTGGTGTGTGTGCATGGACTCACCACACAGGCCACGAGTGGGGACGAACGCATGACTAGGCGCGTTGTACTGCAGCACCATAATCCCTGTGCTGTGATACCACTGTATGCTGATGCTGCCAGGTGTGTGGATCAGGTACATGCTGCCTGTATCTTCCACATAGAGGGAGTGACGTGAGAATGGGAGCTTAGCAGGTCTGTAGTTCACAGTCACCTTCAACCACATGAAAAAAAAAAATCACTCAATTCTGAAGGAAAATTACGTGTTTGCTCGTGCGTTAGATAAAGTAAAGAGGGGAACCTTGCGATCGAGTCTGTTGACAATGATTCTGTAGTTGGAAGTAGTGATGTTGAGCTTCTTGAAACAAAGACCAGATGTTCCACCAGTAGGACTCTGGGGAGGATAGAAATTACAGATGGCAATAACACTAACAGTGCTTTGCAAAGTTTTCCACACATATATTGAATCTTTTCTCAAATTTCATGTTATATTCAGAAAGTTAAATGATTTTTTTTTTTCCAGATTTAAATTATATCAACAGAAATGGTATTGGAAATGGAAGAAAATGATAAAATGGTTATCAAATAAGTTGATGAAAAAACAACAACAACAAAAGATATCTAAAATATGTGGCTTGCATTTGTACTCAGTCTCCCTCCTGGGAATATGGGGGAGGCTGAAGGTAGAATTACCTTCTGCTCTAATTACAGCTTTACTTTTGTTGAGGTATGAATTTTTTAAAGTCTTGTCACAGATTCTCAGTTGGCTTAAAGCCTGGACTTTGACTGGGACATTCTAACACATAAATATGTGATTTGACAGAAATCACAGCCTTGAAGCTTTGCTAAATGTTAGAATCGTTTTCTTGTTGAAAGGTGAACGTTCACTCCAGTAGCTAATATTTAGAAGCCTCTAACACATTTTCTTTTAGGATAGCCCAGTTTTTAACTAAATCCATTTTCAATCAGTTCTAACCAACTACCCTACAGCATGATGCTGGCACCACTATATCTAATTTTGGGGATGGAGTTCAGGATGATGTGCAGTTATTGTCTGCTGACACACATTGTTTTGTATGTAGCTCCTAACAACGCTTTCAAGCCTTCCCAGAGCAGTTACATTTAAACTGAAACAACCTCTATTTAACAAACAGGTGACTACTGAAGATTGTTCTATATAGAAGTATTGGAGTAAAAACAGTTTCATACAAATGCACCCAATGATTTCTCAAAATCCTTTGAAATCCTTTTTGTTTCAAATGAAAAACCGGCCATACTTTGTATTGGTGTATCATAAACAATCAAATCAAAGTACACTTTAGTTTGTAGTTGTAATGTGACACACTGTGAAAAGGGTATGAAAACTATTGCATGGCACTTGGGACCATTTCGGCAGAGAGAAATTAGCTGCTTTTGCCCAGATACAACAGATGCAATTGCTGGCAGATGACGTCGTCCACTCACAGTTCGTCTGATGGAGTTTACGCTCTAAAAGCAAAACAAAGGATAAACCTGAGACAAATTCTTCAGATTTTATTTCTTTCTCTTTGTCAGATGTTTTGATGCTTCACCTGGCTGGTTGGACATTTCTCCACTGTGCCAATAATCGTCTCTCTCGGCAGGTTAACCAAAATGTAAGAACCGTTGTCATACAAGGCCACATTGTTACCATCAAATGTGATCACGCGTAGATCTGACATCACAGTGCAGCGACCTGAAAGAAGCAAACAGCAGAGCTTTCAGGAAGAAGGCGATTCAACCTAATTATTCTTCTAAGGTTTACAACAAATCTTACATGGGCACTGCCACAGTGGGCAGCAGGGGTCTGTGTTGATGAGGATAGGCAGGCCCAGCAGACTGCACTGAGGGGGGGCAGTATTGTAGCGACAGTGGAGAGAGGAGTTGTGAAAGAGCAGCTCTCCGTTGAAACAAATTAGCTCGGCACACTCATCGATACGATAGGAGAATGGAGGCTGTGGACACAGTTGACATATTTGGAGTGATTTTTTTTTTTTTTTTTTTTACATTAAATGGTTTATTTTTTAAGCGGCTATCTTAGTGTCAACATGACATCACACAAGACATTCCTATGTATGCAAGTTCACACTCCATAGTAGCTCATTGTCTTTCTAAAATAAACGATTAAATGATTAAATCATGCCAACAGTCTCAGTCTTTGGCTTTCCTCCAAATATTCTTCCTGGGGATTCATAAATTGTTATCTTTTCACGATGCTAAACCATAAATTGCATGGTTTCTTACTTCCAGATAAGATGCTACTTAAAAAGAATCATACATGTAGCTTGTATAATATGCCAGATGTTTATTTAGTGTTCAAGAGAACACGAGAGAGCAAGACACTGAGGAGATAACAGTAAGGAGTTTAGTCCATTCAGCCTTACTTAGTTATAGAAGACTTCTATAACATCCATCGGTCCTGAAACAACCTCGATTTGAAAATGTTGCCAACAAGATTGACTATTTGTCTTTGGGCATAAATTTACCTGGAGAAGTAACACTTACTGTGCATGGACCAGTGGGCCAAGGGATCCTGGTAGACACTTCTTCAGTTTCAGGGCTTGTGATCATCTCTGTGCTGGTAACAGTGGTGGGCTCAGTTGAAGGAAGGGCTGTGGTCGTTTCCACTGAGGTGGAAATCTCTGTGGTGATTGTTGTTTCTGGTTGTGACGTAGTTGTGGGCGTGGTTTCAGGTACAGTCGTGGTGGGGACAGTTGTGATGACGGTGGTCGTTGGTGGCAGGGTGGTTGGGGACGTCGCAAGCGGTGTAGTTGGTGTGGTAACCTCGGGAGTAGTTTTCGGGACTGTCGTGGGTGAAGTGGAGGGAGTAGTTGAGGTGATCTCTGTGGTTGGAGTGGGGCTCATCACGGTTGTACTGGGGGTGGAAGTCTCAAATGGAGTCGTGGTAACGATGGTTGTAGTAGAAGCAGGAGTCGTGGTTGGAGATGTTGTAAGCAGAGTAGTGACTGGTTTAGTGGTTACCGTTGTGGTGGGAACAGTCGGTGCGGTGGTGGTGGTGGGTGCAGATGTGGTGGGACTAACAGTGGTGGAGGAGATTGTTGTTGCTTTCGCGGTTGTAGTTGGAGTTGGTGGTGGCGTAGTGGTTCTGTTGGACCGAGTCACATATGCAAAAGGCGTTGGAGTTGAGGGGAGCATAACACCTACAGGAGACAAGTTAGTACACATGAATGCACCATAAATCATAACCTTTTACACGATTTAAAGACAAAATCATGCTTGCACTCACAGTCCTCTGAGTAGACACAGCGTCTTGTGACTTCATCCAGCACCATGTTTTTTGGGCAGCGAGGGAAACAGCCTTCCACCCTATAACACACACAAACAGTTGCGTTGCCAGACCTGATCATAGATTACGTTGGTAGTACAGCAAGGGCCCGTGTTGAGCCAAGCTTCTTACGGAGGCAGGAACTGGCAGCGGGTCGCATCTGGATCACTGCATGTGTGCACGCAGGGACTTGCACAAGCCTGATAACGCCATTCGCACATCATGCGGTATGGTATAACAAAAGGACTGTCTGCAGTAGCAAATGATAAACATATTAGTTAGCTTTTTCTGTGTAGTTTGAATAGGTGCACAGACAGTGAGCCCGATAACAATTTGGATATGTAAGCATGAGTGAAATCCACACAATTCAGCAGTAAAATTTGCACAGCATGCAGAAGACAGCAGACATTCAGAAGATGCATCATTTTAGTTTAAAAATAAGTTAATAGAAATGAGTTTTCAAAAAACTGATGAATGTAAAAGACGAAAAGGAGAAAATGGTACAATAATATATCGCATTGTTAGTGCTCAAAATACATGTGTGTTTTTTCTAAACAGAAGTATCATTTAAAAATGGGTTTATTATGGACAGAGGGGTAAGGGCAATACTTTCTGGGAACATTTTAATCACTCAGTGGATGTGTTTTTTTTTCTCTGCTTCTTTATAGTGTTCATGTCATGCTGTTTTATTGCATATCAAAAGACTCCACAGAGCAGTGCTAAAATGCCATGAGCAGCTCTGTATTTAGGCTTTTGTGTCTTTCAAAAAAAGAAAATGACTAGTCAGGAAATAGACCTATCAGCAACAGTACTCTGCAACAGCTGTGATCGTTTTCTTTTACTCTTGGCCTGCTATGCTTTCAATTAATTCTACATATTGCCATTTATATGTCACTCGCATAGTACAAGTTTATTAGTCTTTATATTTTTGCCTGGAAATGTGTAAGCCAAGATATGGCAACACAGGTTAGATGCTATTGTAAGTCAAGGTAAGAAGATGTAGAAAAATAATGTTGTTCTACACTTTTTCTCTTTGATTAAAAAAGGTAATATATTAAGATAAAAAAAAAGATGAAAAAGAATACAATAGCCATTATGAAATATAAACTATATTACACTTAAGCTCTGGCTAAGGTGATTTTTTCATTGAAAAAAAAAACATCCAATGTTAACCAATTTAAAATCTGACTAAATGTTAAAAACATGCAAGTCTGTTTCTCTGTCACTAAAAGATGGAGATGGAAATAATTTGCAGACCTCTATGAGGATAAAGCTTGTAAACCTGAACAGTTCATGTCTTCTATTAGATTTTTGTGTTGGAGTAGCACAAACGTGTGAAGAACAAGAAAAACAATGCACTTTTTTAAGTCAGGGGATAAAAATCTGAAAATGGATGAATGGATGTGCCTTTTTGTTCAACATCCCTTTTCTCCTTTACTTTGACAACCCTGAATAAAATCAAGTTCAACAAACCAAACTTTTAACATCTTGCTGAGCAATTTTCTATTCATCATCAGGAAATAAAAAAGATCATGGCGCAACTGCAAACCGACAACTATGTGGTTGTCCACCAAAACTGAAAGGGCAGAACAAGACAGCAATAATTAGAGACGCTGTCGAGAGTCCCATGGTGGTTCTGTAGGAGCTGCAGAGATGCACAGGTTGGGTAGATTTGTTAACAGGACAACTTTTTGTTGTGATTAAACTAATCTGACTTTGGAAGAAGAAAGGTGACAAGAAAGCCATTGTAACATCAAAGTTTATGTGTTGGTGTAGCCTTGCTAAATATAACTTAGAATTTGTTGCAAGATTTGGAAGTTTATTGAAGCTCTATATTCAATCTGACTAAGTTTGAGCTATTTTCAAAGCAGAAATAACCAAAAAGATGTTAAAATATAACTGCAGTATGACATGCTACACTATGCTGTACAAAGTATTGACTCCAGGTGCTGAACACAAAAGCATTCCTCAGTTCTTGGATTTTTATTTGAAAAACAAAAAACAAAACAAAAAACAACAAAAAAAAAGCATTTCAAAAACTAAGTCTATCTTTCTAACATTTTACAATGCCCTATTTTGTGTCTCATGTTATATTCCAAAATAATTAACTTCATGTGACTGCAACAGCATGTTCTGACCCTCGAGTGTGAAGCTGCTGCTGGTCTTGAAGCCCTCTGCAGTGCTGTATCTCTGCGCTCGAGCCGCTCCGCGTGTGAGCGTCAGAAAGACTCCAGGTTGGCTGACCACTTCGAACGAAGCGTAACCTGGTAGAAACAGACCCTGGTGCTGGATGAAGGTGGCTCTGCGGCTAAACTCTGGCCCTCGACTCCACTGCTCCAACTGGAGACGGCTGCGTCCTGACACTGTGAAGAAGTAGTTTGGCCTCTCTGCAGATTCAAGGGAAACTACAGGAACACCTGAAAAAAGCAAGACATTTCTAATTAATTTACAACATGAATAACTGTTAGTTTATGCAGTGATGGATGCTTACGTGATGTCCTGTTCCTCCAAAGCCCTGTAGTGATCATGAAGTTGAACAGAATGCCGGGAGCTGGCAACTGTCCCGGTCTTTCTCTCGTAAGTGGAAACACTGCGCTGCTGGTACGATTCACTCCAAACATGGTGTCATTAAAGACAGCACTCACCAAGGAAAATGGGCCATCGCCGAGCTCTTTGGGGAAATGAGGCAGAATAACAGGAAATGAGTTTGACAACAACCCCTCTGGGAATGCATATAAACCCATAAACAAAAGAAGAAAAGAAGATCCTCACTTGTACGCACCTTGATTATAGTATTCGCAGTCATAGGCTGAAAGAGACCATTCAGAAGTGTTTAAAATCTCAGAGGTAGTAACATCCAGAATTCACGATTTCTTCCTAAAACCGTTTGAACTTTTCACATTTTTTAAAAAACATTAAAGCATCAAACTCCAATGTGTTTTATTAAGATTTTATGTTATCAAGCAACACAAAGCGTGCCTTAAAGTGGAAGGAACATGATGCATGGGTTTCCAAAAAAGTAAAAGAAAAAAAAATCTGAAAACTTTTGATTTCTATTAAGCCCATTTTTTAGATAGTTGAAGCTCAGCCAGCTCAGACTGTGAGCATCTATATTCATGTCTTCACTAAAGACTCTCAATTGGATTTAGGTATAGACTTTAACTGGGACATTCTAGCCTATGGATGAACTTTGGCCTCAACCGGCTCATTGGAGTTCTGGTGTGTTTTTAGCTCCTTCCATCAACTCTGATCAGCTTTGCTGTCCCCGCTAAAGAAAAGCATTCCCATAGCACAATGCTGTAATCACCAAGTTTGTTCCAGGGGTATGGAGTTACTTCTCTACCACATACGTTTGATATGTTCACCACATGAGTAATGGAAAACTCAAAATTAGACTTCATATGAGATTCTTAGAAGAATGGCTTTCTTTCTTGCCAGTGCAACTACTGTAAATGTAGGAAAAGGTTGATCTAGAAGGTACTAAGCATACAATATGAACTGACAATTGAAAGTATTGTGGGTGAATATAGATGTATGGTCCAATTTTTAATGAAAAAAAAAAGCAACAATATTTAAAAATAATGGTTAGTTTGTCCTACCAATTCCTAAACATGATGTTGGTCTGTTACATAAAATCCAAATAATACACATTGAAGTTGAAGACTGTGAACATTTTGCAAGAAGTATGGCAATAAAACACTTGCTTCGGTCTGTCTATGCGAGCATACTCACGGCACACAGAGGGAGACCTCCAGTGTATCGTGACCCCCTGTTGGCAGCATTTGTGTGCATACGCAGCAATGGACGTACAGAGACACTCACAGTCTCCCCCGCGGTTACAGTTGCAAGTGTCTGTTAGGCAGTTCCTATAAAACCAGGCCACATCAACCTGAAGGGCACGCACAACATGCATACACGGTCACAAACACAGAAACACACACACATAATCATAGACTGAACCAGGCCAATGCTCGCTGGGAGAGGCTGGGGGAGGTCTTGTTTATGGGATGAGTAGTTTTTTAATAATTCAGAGGAAAAGGATTGATGTGATATCAGGACAAAGAGAATGTGGGTCGGATTCTAGTGCAATATATCAGATGGGTGCTAAGATGAACAGCCGAAATACCCCGGGCAAGATTAACTGGACCTCCATTCTTTGACAGCAAGTATTATGATTCACTTAAGCAGCACATTTCATCCCCATAGTACTTTAATCTGGTAGTTTCTAAACTTGTCAGTGTTACGAAAACAAGAAGAAGAGACTTGGAAGACAACTATCATTTACCCAAGCTTAAACATATATATTATAAACAATCCAAAAAAAAATAACATCGTAATAAAACAAGCTATGATCATTGTTTTTATCTGTTGTAAAGCAGCAATCAAGATATTTTTTTTGTTTGTTGACTTTTTTTTTTTTAATAGACGTGGTTGTGCATGTCGTTTCATGAACCATTGCGAGTTTCAAAACCCTATTTTTGTTTGAAAACACTGGTTAACATTACATCACAACTCATTAATATTATGAAGACTGTAGACATGACTTAGATAACAGACACAGCAGTATTAGAATAAAAATGTATATTTTGCCAGTGCTGCATGTCAACAGAAATAATGTTTCTTAATCACAGGGGACCTAAAAAAAAAAAAAAAAAAGTAAAGTTTGATTCAATGTCAAACACAAGAAAAACAGGTGCTGCGAGTATTTCTAAACAGTACAGGTAAATCTAGTTTAATCGATTTTAGTTTAGATTCCTGTGGATGGTATACACCCTGGTTAATAATAAAAAAATATGCTCAACTAGGATTGCCATGACCACACAGATTTGAAATAGATAAGAAAATCCAGCACTAAGAGGAGCTTCTGTGTTCACATGTTCAGGATTTTCTTTCATCTTTCAAGAAGCAAACCTCTATAAACATTATTTGTTTGCATTTAATTGGTTGATTATCCAAGCAAGGTATGTGCCACACTCACATTTATGGCCCACAGACTGTTTCTGTTTATGCAAACATGGCTCCATCTACTGGTAATAAACAGATAAACAGTACTTCAATCTAAAAAAGAAAAAACTCTGTGTGTGTGACGGAGAGAGAGAGATTGTGGAGCCCAGCAGCTGGTGTGCGGTTTATCTCTTAAATAACAAAAAGTGTATTTGCCGGGGATCAGTTAAGAGTCGTTCCCATAACCCCTCTGCAACCCCTTCTCCCCTGTTACAAGCCGGATAACCTTTCCGCTGCAGCATTTACTCTGCATGAATGTGAGTTGGTGACTGTGTCCGTTTTAGTGGCACTTACCACGTTGTGACAGGGTGCAAAGACATCGCTGTAGAGGAGCGCACACTCCCTCTTAGCGTACGGCTGTCTCCCCAAGTCCCGTTCACACGGTCGCTCAACTATGTAGTCACTTTCACACTAAAACACACACACACACGTACACGCACACACACACAGAGGGAGATCAAGTGTCTGATTACTCTTAAATATCACAGTGGACTCGAGGGAGACCAGCTCACGAGTAACTGGGAGCGAGGGAGGAGTGAGCGAGTCAGGTCAGGGAGACGTTTATAGACAAAGACAGAGAGAAGAAAGGAGATGAAGCTGAGTCATACCTGTCCCAGGGCCCAGCTGTTTCCAAATGTCTGCGCGTTATTGACTTCCATGTGGCTAGAAGTGGTCATATCATTCACTGTCACACTGTCAAAATTTCCACACAGGCCACTGAGGAGACCCTGGAGGAAAAAAAAAACAGAGAAAGAAGTAAGGTTTAAAAGTTTTTATACTCCTTTAACTTTTTCACTTTAAAACAACAAACTTCAGTGTATTTTCTTGGGATTTATTTGAGCGAGTCAGGGGCCTGACACAAAGTGGAACATAATTGTGAAATGGAAAATGACAGACGGTTTTCTGATTTTTTTTTCTTACAAATCTAAAGATCTATTCTTACTCAACACTGTTTGATTTGGACCACATTCTTATAAACCTGAAAAGATCATGTTCTTTGTTCACACCTTCCAATGGGGTCCAGCTCTTATATGTACAGTAGTCTTGCGGTCCCAGAGGATGGTCAGATCCTGACTGGAGAAGTGGACCACGGTGTAGTAACCTGCATTCCAGATCTCAAACTCTGACTCTCGACCCACAACAGTAGAAGGACTCTGAAAGGGGAGTAAAATATGGGATAGAATTTAAAATAAAATAAAAAATAAACAGGGCTCTTTGAAAAAAATTTAGTTACTCTGTGTGTAAAGAATGTACTGGATTGCCAGAGTTGTCAGTGAAGTAGATCTTGGTCAGTCCCACATGAATGACCAGTATTTTCATGCACACAATGCCGCTCTCATAGCAGTCCTTGTTTTGGGCAACAATGGATACTTCGGTTTCTCCAGCACTCTAGTGAGAGATGAAGGGGGGGAAAAAAAAAGATGTTATTCCTGCGATTATTCTCATTCCTGTCTGACTGTATGCAGAGAGCAGCTGCAAACATTTTTATTTGTGTCAAGAATTGTGGAAAAGCCAAAAGCATCTGTCCAATTTGAATAACGTGGGGCCGACAACACAAGGAAACAGTATTGAGACGCAACTCTGACCTGTTTCCCAATTCTTTTTTTAGGCCTGAGCACTGGCCAGCAGTCGGTTGGGTCTGAACCAGAATGTCTGTTCTGCTAATTCTAATTCTATATCCCTGGGAGCGCAGGAGCCCTGGGGTTTGATGTGAACACTGGTTTCTTTGTATCACTTTCAGCTTTGCTCAACGTCTGCTTGCGTTACTGCGGCCCACGCCCAGCTGCGCTCTCACTCACCCACAAATACACACAAACACACTTTTAATCTGCTCTAATTAAAACCAACTCTTTCTTTTGAGATTAGAAATGACCTTAGATCTTGTTTCCCCAGATTCAAATCAGCCTGGGGCCAGGAAACACTAAAACGACGTTCCTCCGCACATGCTAACTCACTGCTAGAATCCCGTGTCGTGCGTGACGCAAGCAGAAGAAACTCACTTTAAGCAGGTAGACCTGGCAGTCGGTTTGGTAGTCATATTCAAGGCCATCAAAGGTGTGATAGTGTCTGTCGCTGTACACAGTACACACAGCTGGACATGGAGAGTAGCTGCAGTTAAAATAGCCCCGATGGCACACACTTGGAGGACAGGTGCGCCAGAGAAGAGAAAAAGATGGAGCAGATGTGTGAGTTAAATGAGTTTGTTTTTCTTATAGATTTTAAGTTTGGTCCATTACTCTAGATTTCAGGGCTTAGCGATTAATGTATACTATATTAAAAGAGAGAAAACAACAAGTACAGGAGACATATTTACCATCTGTAGCAAGATGTTTCCACAACTTGTCCAGGCAGGTATTCAAGTCCAAGCCACGCGCAGGGGCAGTTCTCTGGATAGTAGCATTCCCCCTGGTGCAGCACGAGCCTTCCGACAGACAAAACACCAGTGGAATGCAAACACCTTGCAAGCAAATATATTAAATCCTAATGCTGCACTTTAGCTCATTAATTAAAATTGATTACAGATTCAGATAAGCTTCCAGGCAGCCACTGCTTTAATTAATGCTAGCTGGTAAGCCTTTTAAATCCAGGAAATCTAATAGAGGTCAAAATCTCTTCGGCTGAGTGACGAACAAATTAAATTTACACAAGATCATAATAACTAGCTGAGTGGTCATTAGGACAAATGACTGTTATGATAGTAAATAGACATTGTTCATTGATAGAAATGTGTTACACATATTGTGCATCACAAATGTTTTCAAACCCCCTTCATCACATTTTGTTATCAAAGCAACCGAATCCAGTTTAAATTAGCCCCATTTTCTTTCAATAGCTCTAAATAAAATGTAGCACAACAAGAAGTCACCTAATACGCAAATAGTTTCTGTTAGTGAATAATATCTAGATAAATTTAGCTAGTGCAAAAATACTGGAAGAAGGTAAGCCTTTCTGTTACCCTGGAGGACAAACACAGCCTGGTATGCACAGTGTGTTGGGAGGGCAGGTGAGGTTCAACATCAGGTTACGGCAGGTCGGTGCACAAGCCACGCCTCCTCTCTGCTCTCTGCAGCTGTGGTACACTTTTCCTTCTGGACACTCTCCCTCTTCTACGCTGTCTGGTTCTACAACATTCAGACGCACACATACTCGGCAAAATCAATGCAACAGAAGCTGCCAGTCATGAGAAACAAGCTTCAACTTCAGAAACGAAGCTCTTGATTACAGCCAGCGAGGCGTAGCCTAAAACAGGACTTTGTTGCTGGAATGAACAAGAGAAGGAAATGGGACAGAGAGGGTACCTTTTTCTTCTGGCTCACACTCCATCTTCCCACTTCTGCACAGGCTAGTGAAGGAGACATGGGAGAGAAAGAATCAGGTGTTAGTGAAAGGGAGTAATGTTATCGAACACAATCTTAGTTTAAGAGCTTTACGTCTCATTTGATAATCGCTGAAGCTTTTATTCCTTCTCAAAGAAATCAAATGGTGTATTCAGGTATGACAATGACAATGTGTAGGTAGGAGAGAAGGAGAAGAATGTTCTAAATGTTCAGACCGAGTTGGAGCAGCTGCGACATACCAAGGGCCAGATGCAGTGAAGGTCACTTCTCCTGGCTGCGACACACCACCCATGGAGTAGCAGTGACACTGTGACCTGATGAGAAACCCAATGCATTATTTTGATGCTTTCCATGTTGACTTACAGAAAAAACAACTGGTGCAAGCCAGTTCTCGGTTGCAATCAGAATCACTTGTTTTTAACGGATAATTTAGGAGATGCATCGGTCTTACAACTGCACACAGCGCCTGCGCACATCGTCATAGTAACTGCCATCTAGACAGGCGCAACCTTCGGCGCAGTCAGCTGGGCTGCAGGTCTCGGTGTTGGCAAGACCACGACAGGACCGGCCACAGGAAGACACGCATGAGTGGTACTGCATTCCTCCCAGACATACAACTCCTAAAGCAGCAGCAACAACGAACAAAGCTCAACATAAAATATCACAATTTTTTTTTTCTAATTAAACACATAAAATAGCGATTATTTCTATTAATGTTGATGATTATGGCTTTCAACCGTATAAAATCATAGGAAACAGTCGCCTACTTACCGCACTCAGAGACTTGCGACCTGAAATTAAGGTCGACTCCATGTTTGGAGCAGAGGTAAGCGTAGTGAGCCAGCGCAGTGCACAGGCAGCTGCTCCCACAGCGACAGGCCTGGTAGCGGCACTGCTGCTGGTAGATGTTTGGACTAATGTAGCCATGACACGGAGCAAACACACTCTCCACAAGCACATCACACTGGGAAGCATAATATGCTGGGCCACATGCAAAAAGATCATCATGGACTGACCGACCAGAAACAGACAAAGCTTCAACAGCAAAATTTGTGAAAAGAATTACCGTTGTGCTGGTTCGTCTCACACGGGTCTACAATGGGCAGATTAACCGGAGCGACACAAGCAGACGACACTTTCCAAGCATTGGCGTGAAGCTGAGGAGTACCTTCTATCATCCCTGCTGGAGACCTGCAAAAAAATCCATGACTAAACTTCACAAAAAACATTTTTAATATTTATATTCATATGGATGGAACATCTTTACAGGAAATCGTCTCGTAGGTTTCCGTTAAAAGTTCCACAGAGTCCCAGTGTTTGTCCACGCCACTGGCTGCCGAGCTGCAAGTACACCCGCCCTCCTTGGCCATCATAAAGCAGGCGTAAACCAATCCCTGTTTTTAGCTGGGTAACCACAGAGGTCAGTCTGTGCACATTTACTGCATCTGTACATCCAGAGAAAATGATTTGATTTTACAAGTTATGTTCCATAACTAAAATATTACATACTTGAAATGTTTTTTGTTTTTTTTTTCTAGTTTCAACTGATGCTATTATTTATTTGCAGCTTCTACCGTCAACATAAGGCAGGGTGGGGGTTGGGTTGACACCGATTATCACCTCCCCTTCTCTGGTCAAGGTGATTTGATGACTTGCATCTTCATCCAGCACCACTGTCACTGACTGAATGCATACCTGATGCTGTCGTGAAACAGAGTGACAGAATACCAGTCACGTCATGAAAATACGCAGAAATACACACACACACACACACACACTATATTGCCAAAAGTATTCACTCACTCATCAAAGTCATTCAATTCACAAGTGCTAAACTTTGCCAACACATTTTGGACAAGTACATGTACACCTCGGTACACGAATTGGCAGTCTGTTGAGCTATAATTGGTTGTTGAGTCCTGACCTCAACCTGATAGGATGCAGATATACTGCACATTTCAGGAAGAATGGTCAAATATTGCCCTAAACACATTTATAATCCTGTTCCTTAAGAGTTGAAGCTTAGAAAAAGGTGGGCCCAAAAGGCTTTAGCAGTGAGAAAAATTGTCATTAAAAATTGTGGGACTTTTCCAGTCCCACTTCCTGCTGTAATGCCGTATTAGATGTGAATTTGCTTTTATCTAGACCGTTCCATTGTCATTTTGTCTCTGTGTTCACAGATAGCACAGAATGATTGAAACAACATTGAATCAATGTCAGCCAGAAACATTGAATCAACGTTGAACGCTGACA
>NW_015114880.1:0-34075 GCF_001443285.1 Poecilia latipinna
GCAGGCCCCTTAAAATTTCTGTGGAATTTTCTAGTTAGTTTAAGTTATTCTGACCTTATTTCTAAAACTCTTGAAAGCAAACTTTGGTCTTTAATCATACACATCCACACTGGAGTGTGACATTACCATTTCTCATTCTGTGGGTTTTTCCATGTTGTATTCTTACATATTTTTGGTGTTGCTGAGTGAAGAATCCACAGAATATTCTGCTGCAAACTAATCTTAATTGAAAACTAATTTGGACCAAATTTCTCATAAACAAACCCGATTTCTCAACATTCACGCTTTGTACTGAACTGTCACATCATTTTATTTGTCTATTTTTATTTGCATATTTTTCACTTTTTGGTAGTTTTATTAGTTTGCATTATTCTTTTATCTTTTACTTAGTAGTTGAGCAGGTAGGTATTTTTTGGAGACTGAACTATTTGGCTTTTATTTTCCTGGTAATCAGGTGGTGACCTATATTGGAAGTTTTGAGCTGATTTACTAATTTTACAATTATTTATAATTATTGATACCTAAACCACAAGAGAGAACGTCGAGCATCGTCCAATGGAGACTTACCAGCCGGGCAAATCTCTGAGCCTCGCTCACTCTCTCCACCAGCATCATCACTTCCTCCTCCTGTGTGGGAAACGCCGGCAGTTTCTTCCCGATCAAACTTTCAATCCGCTGGAAAAGCTCCACATCATACCTTCAGAATCAGAGATGGCAAGATAAATAATAATAATAATAATAATAATAATAATAATAAACAATTAGAATGCGATGTTAAAATGATAAAATAAAATCTTTTTATTACTGTGTGACAAAAGTGATGGATTTTCCAGACCGCCCCGCTCTGGCTGTTCGCCCCACTCTGTGGATGTAGTCCTGGGAGAACAGACGGGATCACCGTCACCATTATATCGGAGAACTAAAATCAAATACTTACGACGACATAAAGCCCCGTCCTACCTTTGAATGCGTAGGGATGTCGTAGTTGATGACGCAGTCGACGTGCGGGATGTCCAGGCCTCTGGACGCCACATCCGTTGCCAGGAGAACGGAGCGCGACTTGGACTTGAACTTGTTGAGCGCGCCGAGACGTTTATTCTGACCAAAGCGGAGTGGTTGTTTCGTTTCAGAGTCTGCTATTTTAGCACTTTTCAGCTTAACGATTTAAAGGGAAGAAGCGAGCACTACCTGACTCATCTGTCCGTGAAGAGGGATGGCGGTGATGCCCAGGTTCCTCAACATGAGCGCCACCCGCTGGGCGTTGTTACAAGTGCTACAGAAAATCATGAAGGAGTTCCCGGCCAGCTCGTTCAGGATGGACACGAGGTAACAGTCCTGCAACGCAACAGGCCGTTTAAAACGCGCCGACAGAGAAAATAAAACAAAGGAAACCCGCTCGAGATCAGATCAAACCACTTCCTACCTTGTACTTGGATGGAATAAAGACGTAGTACTGCTGCAGCTTGTCTACTGTGGAGTACTTTGTGGATACGGCGCATTTTACAGGATCCTTCAGAGCTGCTCTTTGGAGCTTCTGGACCTGTAAGTCAACGCAACGCAACATCTGAGCTGGACCGACAAGAATTACAACGTGGGGAGTTTATAGAGAAATACAGAGGAGTGTGTGGATACCTTTTTGGTCATGGTGGCTGAGAACAGGAAGGTGCGTCTGTCTCTGGGAATGACTTTCAGGATCTTGTCCACCTGGAAAAACAAAAACAAAAACAAAACCCAAACACAGGCATTACAGGTGAACAGATTCTGTGTTGAAATGAGCTGAAGTGACGTCGCCGCTCGCCGCTCTGGTGTTGTGTGTCGGTTGGTGTATTTCCACCCGTCGTACGATTGTGAAATTTCAGATTTTGAAAATAAATGCGCTTAGTGGAAACACGGCAATTTAACAAAAAAAAAGAAAAAAAGAAAAAAGATTTTGCACTAGGATGAGATGGCTTTAAGAACGTGTAGAAATTTTGCAAAACTGTAATCACACGAGTCACATGGTCAACAACCGTCGTCGCCACTGACGGAAACCACAAAGAAAGATGACAGGAAGTAGTGGGAGGATCACGGCGCAGCATGGTTTTTAATGACTTATTGTCTGGACATAGTTATCCACATGTGATTTTAATTGTGGTTCTTATTTGATGATGGAAACAGCACACTTGCGAAATTGTTTTTTTTTTTGTTTGTTTTTTTTTTCCAGATTAGCGGAATATTGATGTTTCTTCTAGTTCAACCAGAATGGAAAAGAGGTTTGTGCAATGATAGAGAATATGGCCTGAGGAGGTGAACACCCTACATGAAGGTGTGCATAAATATCGGCCAGCTTCTTTTCTTCAGGCAAAAATGGGCCAAAAAATTTCAATTGAACTGACTCATTAAAAAATGACAAAGTCTCTTGAAAACGCTGCAATACTGAGGATCAAAAAACCATCAAAACAGGGTTACAAGACAGAATAAGCTTCTATTACAAATGTGTGCAAAACTCTGTCGATATTCCGCTATTATCATAAAAACACAATTTATGACAATAAATAAGAAATGCAATTAAAATCGCACGTGAGTAAGCTTGATCACGCAAAAAGAAATAAAAAATATGCCAACGGAAGCACAGCTGTAGTCACAAATTACTTATCAAGGATTTTATTCCCTTTTATTTCATTTAAGTTTGTTGAAATAGCGTTAAAAATGTGAATAGGTTAAAGGAGAGTGAATACCAGTCCGTCCTGTCGGGACCCACCTCAGTCTCAAAGTCCATATTGAGAATCCGGTCTGCTTCATCCATGACCAGGAACTTCAGAGCTCGCAGGGAGAAGCCCTTTGTGTTCTCCATGTGGTCGATCAACCGACCAGGAGTGGCTAAGTAAAAAAAAAAAAAAAGGATATATATTTGTTAATTTTTACATGTACAAAGTTTATTCCTTTCTTTATGGTTAACATACTTTTTGATAACATCTCTGCAAAAAAAAAAAACATCAATAGTAGGGACACAAAACAATTAATCGACCAACTATTAATTGTGGATCAATGATTTAATAGATTAAAATTTGTTCCATTCAATTAACTAATAAAGCCCACTTAGTACTTCTTTTAGTGTTGTAGTTTCACCGCCATCCAGCAGAGGGCGCCGCTGGGTGATGATACAAAATTGAAGATGGCAGACGCATCTCATAAGACAAACGGTCCAAACGGAGTCCGTAATGAGATTAAAAATGCACTTCAAGCGGTTCTGTTACGAATTATCAACGTTCTTATACCTTCTTAAATTATCACCAAAGTAGCGCTCGTTCAGCAGAGCTGCGTGACGGAGCAGCTTCAGCTTATCAACAAAATTTACTGATTTGCTACAAAACGGGGGACAAGAAGCAGGATAAATACATACCGTTAATAAACACGGTTGATTCTGAGGGCTTTTTATGTTTAGTAATGTGAGAAAATCACAATTTTCTGTTTATTCAGTCAAAATTTAACACAGCTGACACACAAAAATGCTTAAAGATAATTATGCGTTTTCATTTTTATGGGTTTTTTTTTTTAACTCCACATAAGAAAAAGTTGTTATGAAAGACGATATGCCCTCTTGATACAAAAGAAAACTTGGGCTTTTAAGAAAATGGCTGCTTATCAGTTAATCATTAGTCGATTGATAAGATTCATCAACTTTAGATTAACTCATTAAATTGATAACTTGCATCCCTAATTATTCTCTTACCGATAACAATATGTGGCTTTTTTGCCAACACCAATGACTGGGACATCATGTCGATTCCTCCAACAATCACAGCTGCAACAGATGTGAGACGAGTTGAAAATTAATAATTTTTTTTTAAAAAAGTGTTTCCATCCCCAACAACAAACCAGGTAATGTTTCATGGACACATACCACATTTGACCCCGATGCTGGAGCCCAGAGCCTCAAACTGCTCGGAGATCTGGAAGGCCAGCTCTCTGGTGGGGGTGAGGACCAGGGTGTGGAGCCGCTGAGGTGAAGCCAGCAGCGACTGGAGGATCGGCAGAGCGAATGCACCGGTCTTACCCGAACCTGTCTCTGCCAAGCCAATGACGTCTCTGCCTGCAGTTTCAGGAGGATCAACACAACTTATTGGCTGTTGGATTTTACATTTAGGCTTGAAAGTATGAACAGTGGAATGAAAGGTTTAAACCCAAAGCATGTTTGTGTGTTAGAACGGCCCAGTCCAAGTTCAGATCAAAATCCATGTGTGGGAAAAGATTAGAAAACAGTTCTCAGACACTCTACATCAACTTTGAACCTAAAGGAATTGGCTAAACTAGGAAAAAAATTGTGGCCCCCCAAAAAACTGCAGGTCTATAAATTAAAGGTGGCTCTACAAAATATTTACACAGGGAGTGCCGAATTTAGACACACACCACACTTTGCAGATCTGCATTTCTGGAAGAAAGAGAGAATTTGGAAAACCTTGCAAACATGCACTATTTTATGTTGGGCAGTCATGCAGTGTATCAATAATAATCAAATTAAGCGACAAAATAGGAACAAGTTCAATGGTTATGATCAGGCATGTCACAAAAATTAAAACGAGCTCAACAATTTCCATTTGCATAATTTAGCGTTTTTCTCTTTTAATGGATCTCAAACATATTCAGTCTGGTGCTTTGGTCTCAACTAGCCATTTTTTAAGGACAGCTTACATTTAATTACATTACATTTAATTTGTTTGTTTATATATTTGGGATATTTTTTTATGAGTCTTAAAGTTTCAGCGTTAAATGTTCACTAGAATTTAAAGTTTATTGATCTTTAAGAATGTGTTCTTGTAATATGTCACTACTATTATACTACAATAATATTTATTGCTATAATTACTTTATTTTCCAACTATTTGTCATTCAAAACAACATACTACTAGCAGGGCAGAAGTTAGTTTCCAATGGAGCTAAATATCTGCCATTTCTCCATTGCGTCTGGCTTGTTTTCTCTCGTAAGCATTGTAAACTATTTGGCACCAAGAGTGAGAAAAGTAACTTGTATCAAACCTTGAAGTGCTACTGGAATAGCTTCCACCTGGATCTTGGTTGGACTCTTCCATCCCAGCTGATCACAAGCTTCACATAGCACCTCGGTAACACCCTGCAGAGGTAAAAAAAAAAAAAAAAAAAAAAAAAAAAGAAGGCTGCTATGGCGTTTTTAATACAGTTAGACATATTTCAGACACTGACACAAAGTAACGACGTCTCATTTCAGGAAATAATGTTTACAAAACGCGTTAGCTTCGCTTAGCTAATGCGAAATCCGACAACGCTTTGTTGCTAACGTCATCTTTTATAGGCTCTGGGGAAACAAACCTACCAGGTCCTTGAATGTCTTCACCGCCTCCTCACTTTCTCCAGTATTAACCTGTCCTTCATCATCGTCGCTGCCAGACTCCTCCGGCCTTACACCGGTATTTTGCTCAGGACTCCGGTCCTCCATGCTTCCCCGTCTCAACGTGTCTTCCCGTCTGAACTGCGCAGCTGCGGAAACGCGGACCCACAGCATGACGGGAAGTGGAGTTTTTCTGAGTTTTATCGACATCACGAAGCTTAAACAATATTTTATTTTACACTTCAAACAACGACAAAATGAATTAGTTTAGGAAGTTTCATCCGGTCGTTGCTTCCATCTTCTTCAGCAGCAACATGACAACAAAACATGTTTGAACCGATTTTTATTTGGCTGCAGGACAAACCGCTTCACACATCATATTTAGATGATCGGCCATAGAAACAAAAAGAATAATCAATTACACAAAGTTTCATCACTGAGGTCAAATAACTTGTTGGAAAAGAAGCACATTTTCAGACTTAAAAAATAAAAACATACCGTGCA
The DNA here is from genome assembly GCF_001443285.1 of Poecilia latipinna. Classification (NCBI taxonomy): domain Eukaryota; kingdom Metazoa; phylum Chordata; class Actinopteri; order Cyprinodontiformes; family Poeciliidae; genus Poecilia; species Poecilia latipinna. The sequence goes on from NW_015114880.1 coordinate 5,849, forward strand.
GAGCATAGTGTTCAGTTAATCACCAATCGAAATGTTTTAATACGCACTTAGGATCAAATTTATTATGCTAAAATTGTAGCCCAAATAGTTTTTTTTTTCCTTTCGATGAGAGCAACGATATTACTGAATGTTCTAAATACAGCTACTTCTACAACTCTGCACAGCAAATGAGAGAAAAAATAAAAAACGTTCTGTAGTTCGTAGACTCTTACAGCAGTCCCTCCATCTCTCTCATGAATGCTTCATAAACCTGGTCTTTAGTCTTCATGCTGGGCTGAGGAGCAGACCCCACTTGCGACGGGTTGGCCAACCCCATAGGAGCAGCCACCTGCTGTTTCTGCCACTGTCCTCCCATCCCGTCGTCTCCCCTCCGTCCTGCCGCAACCCTGCCCGCTTTCTCCAGGGGCCCCGTTGACGGCCCCCGCATCGGCCCACTCGTGTCTCTACGCACCCGCAGCGCCGTTGGCACGAAGCGGGTGACCTCTGCCTTGGGGTTGATGATTTGAGGCTTGGCAGAGATGGTGGCGCCCCCTGCGCCCGCCGCCCCTCCGGCCACCGCCGAGGTGATGTTGGCTCTTTTCTCGATGGTGGCCGTGTGGTGGTGGCTGCCGGCCGTGCCGGGCGGAGGCGGCATCTGCATGACGCTGGGTCGCATGGGCATGGCCGGCGGCGGCATGCTGCTCTGTGGGCCGTCCTGGCCGGAGCCGGGGGCCTTCTGCCTCGGCACGATGCTGGGAGGGGCGCTGAGCACGTTGGAGTTGAGAGGAGGAGGAAACATGGAGAGGGGGGGCGCCATGGGCCGAGGAGGGCCTCCGGCTCTCGGAGGAGGAGGGGGGATACCTGAGCGGAGAGACGCACAAAACATGGGAGTTTAATGAAAACAAATACAGAAAAGTACAGAAAACGTGGGCAGGTCAAGGTGTCATGTAAAAGTATTCACGCTAGGGCTGAGCGAGCTTTAAAAGTTTTATTGTGATATTTTGGGATAACGATAAAAGTGACAATAAGAAGTATTTATTGCTTCTTCCCATCATATTTTTAAATTTGCTAGTTGGTGTGGACATTTATCATAAAACAAAATTGGTTATAAGATTTTTGATTTATTGTTGTCACAATAAATTCCTATTAATGATGCTTAATTATTGATTAACAGCACTAAGGCCCGCCTCCTGGCTCTGATTGGTTATTTTTGGGAGGAAGTGAAGGAGCTTGATCTTTTCACAGATTATCTGTCTCATATTATACTGTCAGAGAGGAAAATGTGACAATTTTAACAAATATGTAAAAAACATTTTTTTTAAATAAAAGTTGAATACTGCAGCTTTAAGACTCGTTTACAGATTAACGCAGCTAATCTGTGAATCTCTGCAGCTCCTCCAGAGTTATCATGGCTCACTGGTGAAAGCAACTAATAGAACACAATTTTTATTCACAACCATCAGAGTAAAAAAATTTTCTGTTAGTTAAAATATTGAAAAATGGGTTTCTTTTCCTTCCACTATTCAAGTATTTGATCAACCACATAAAATCAAACTAAAACTCACTGAAGTTCTGCTGTAACATGGAAATGTGAAAAAGTTTAAGAGGTGTGAATATCTCCACATAACCCCTACCTGGTGGTCCTGGGGGTGGTAGTCTGGGAGGTGGTCCACGCGGCGGAGGGCCTGGAGGGAGACTGGGCGGGGGGCCTGGAGGAGGGCCGGGCGGTCGGCCGGGTGGGGGACCAGGGGGCAGTAGACGAGGCATCGGGCCCCGGATCCCTCCAGGCATACCAGGGGGCCTCAAGAACGGAGGGGCGCCTAGAAACGGCAGAGCATTTCCTCTGGGTTACAGGCTGAACTCTGAACAACAACCAGCTTCTTCTGGTGAACCAAACCAACCTGGAGGTGGCACCGGGGGCGGGCCAGAAGGCGGACCGGGGGGTCTCATTGGAGGAGCCGGCGGAGGTCCTAGAGGAGGGGGCCCGGTCATCGGTGGGCCCTGCATGGGGGGAGGTCCCTGCTGCCCCACTGCCCCAGGAGGAGGGGGCAGGCGCTGGTTGGGCATCATGTGGGGCTGGGGGTCCCCCGGCGGGCCCCGGTCCTCGGTGTCGGAGCCGTCCGACTCGTCCGTGTATTCCTCCTCTACTTCCTCTTCCTCCTCTTCCTCAGGAATGGACTGACCTGAAGATAAAGAAAGAAACAGAATGCAGCACTTTTTCACGTTAGAAAATAAGTACATGTAGTAACGAGTAGAGATGCTCCGATTCGATATTAATATCTGGGCCATATCCGTATCGATACTGAAAAAAAATCTGAGTATCGGTGACAATGTGCCCGATCCATAAGTTCAGCCTAATTCTATGCTTTGTGTTCTGAGTGACTTCATGATTTATTATTTATTTTACAAACAGAATATTTATTTAAAACAATTCTGTAACGTTACAAACTGCATCAAATTTTATCAGTTTATATTTAAACAAAAATATGTTTGTGAATAAAAGTCTGTAAATTAACTTAGGTTAGCTTAGCTGCCTGGCTTTGTTAAATAAAAAAATATCAAGCAATTTTTCATAATCTAATTTTACAAAAAAAATCTAATTTTAAGCGTTTTGAATCGATTCACAATTTCCAGGACTAGTAATTGTGATTCTGTGATGGAGGGTACCTGCCATCCGTAACATCATGGCCTGCAGGGGAGTGATGGCCTTCGTCTTCTTCACCACTCTCTTCTTCTTCCTCTTTCCATCCCGGGACTCGTCGGCTGCGAGATCTGCAAAACGCACACTGCGACCTGCAGGGGGCGGATGTCCACGCAGTAAGTTAGTGAGAGTAGGAGACCCTCTAATGTGCCGGACGTTTCCGGCGCCACTCACCGGCGTGTCTCTCGCTCCTGTCCTCGTCCCGGTCACCGTCTGCGCCTTCGTCTCCGTCTTCCTCACTGTCTTCCTCCGAGTCGCTGTCATCGTCCGCATCGTCCCGGTCCCTGTCGCTGTCACTCCCGCTGTCCCGGTCACGCCCAAGGTCCCCGGCGGAGTCCCGGTCCAGCCCAGGGATGGACGGTTCTGCGCCAACAGATGGAGGCGGGGGGCACAAATGGAGAGATGAAACGCGGCGAGAAAAAGCTAGGTTTGGTTAACGAGTCAGGAAAACGGTTTGAGTGTCACCTGCTTCGGCGCCGTAGATTTGTCGAGACGGGATGCCGTACAGCGCCAGAACCTGCGGCGGCGGGGGCCCTGGTGGGGGCCCCGGTGGTTTCTTTCCAGGGGGTAAACGAGGGAGACTGGGGACTGACACTAGTCCAGGTCCGGTCGTCGGTTTGCTGAGACGTTCAGGGAAAAACAGAATTACTGCTGCTGCAAACAGTTTGTGGCATCATGAAGACAACTTAAGCAAATAAAAACCTAAAAAGTGAGATGAGCATTTATATTCAGCACCACCGAGTCGAGGCTTTGGAGAATCAACTTTAAGTGCAATCATGATAATTGTTTTGGTTTTTCTTTTTTCAACAACAGCTCCCACTCCTTCACAGGACTTCCTTTCTTTAACAAATCTTGAAAGAAACTTCTGCGAGGAGGAAAACACAGCGTTTAACACGTCAAATTTGATGAGTCACCTTAAACACAACCATCGCTTTGACAGTGTTCAGGCTTAGGATGGCTTAGCGTAACGCTGCCCCCTACTGGTCCTATTTGTATGGGCTTCATCACGGAAATAAGGGCTATAAATATCAATAATTACACATTAGTAAAATAAATCAATGTACATTTTCTATTTTGAAGTTGTGGAATGCATGTTTATTTTTAATCCCTGATCAATTCTAGAAACATTTTCCTTTTTTCTCTCGTTTTATTTAAATAGATGTTAATTTGAGATATGATCTCTGTTGATATATTTTGGCTCAATGATAGCTTTTCATTTTAAAATTCTATATATTTTAAAGAGAAACTGTTTCTGGACTTGTTTTAGAGTGCTGATGTCAGACAGAGTATCCAAAATGTTTACTCAAGTAAGAGTAAAAACGTATTTGGTAAAACTGCTACTCAAGCACTGAGTAACTGATAAAAACAATCGTTTAATATTTAAAAATTACACGATCAGACGGACCAAAAGGCAACATTATGTGGAAATTTGGGTATTTTTATGGACCCGAATGAAAACAATTAATTTTGTAGCATAGTGCTAGTTTGGGGAAGTAAAATTTTTCCAAATCAGTTTCTGTCAACATAAAATTTATGAAACTTTAACAAAAACTGCAGGTGTTTGTCTGGTGAATTTTTGCTGTAAACAAGCCTGTTCTTCATTCACTCAAGTTACTCAGAGGTTTTACTGAAATAATAGTGATACTTCATAATAAAATGACTCAAGTTAAAGTAAAAATACTCCTAAAAGTCCCTTTTTTTTCCAATAAGTAACTTGAGTAAAAATAGCTGGTTACAATGCAAGTCTGACTTTTGCTCACTAGCCTTCCTAGTCGGTATGTTGTCGGTTTCAAAGTGAACTTGTCTTATCATCTAATTGGTATAACAGATTGACTGAATCCAGCACATCGAATTTCCATCAAATCTGAGAATCTCTGTTTTGCCCGTTGACGAAGCAAAACGATGCTCTCCAGAAAGCGTCAACAAACGGAGCCCACCCAAAAGCCGAGGTCTTCTTGAGGATGGACGGAGGCTGAGCCCTCGGTAACGGGATGTCCTGGATGTGGATGTTGGACGGGGCGTGAGGCATGTCGGGTAGAGGAATGCTGTCTACTTCCACTGACTCTGCGTTCTGGAAAACAATACGCATTTACAGTTAGGAAGCTCACAGCATACAGGGACTGAATAATTCTCAACTTTAAATTAGCTAGAATGGGTTGAACAGAAAAAAAAAAAAAGACATTTTCATCACACCACAAAAAGCCATTTTTGCAGGTGTCAGATAGAAATGTGAACAGGGTTTGGGTCGCACCTTGACCGAGTCGAAGTAAAGAGCCAGCTGCCCTCGCTTGGTCTCGTACTCCAGCTCCAGTTTGCGCAGCTCCTTGTAGGTCTCAGGGTTCTCCCTCTCATACAGATGGACGATGCGTTCAAACGTCTCCCGTAACTTCTTCCGCTTGTCCCTCAGCACTTTCTCGTTCAGCAAGGGTTGCTGAACGGGGTTAAACTCTTTAAAAAAAAAAGAAAAAGGCAAAGAGGCATTAAAAAAAAATAGATTCACTTATCTTATATTAAATTATATTAACTGCAACAAATTCCTCCTCTCACCCATCTCATCCAGCTTTTCCATGTCTCTGATGATTTGTCTGGGATCTTTCATCTTCAGCACAGCTGCTCTCACCATCATCCTCTGCTTCTTGTTCTGCCAAACGAATCCACCACGTCAGCGACTCAATAAAACACCTGCTAGATGTAAGCGAATGTTGTACGTTTACCTTTTTTAACTCCCTCTTCCTGGCCTCCTTTCCTGTGAAAAGCAGGGAGAAAAAAAAGTTACAGTTAATGCTCCCACATCAACCTATTGGTACAGAAAAATGTCGTTCCGGTGTTGCTGAACAGGTCAGCGGCTTTGTTTACAAACTCATACTTACTAGCCTGGTCGGTGGGATTCATGAACTTCCCACTCTTGGTGGAGGAGGTGGAACGTCGCCCCATTTTTGCGGTGTGTCTCCTTCACCCTGGTTGTAAAGAAATGTTTTAAATAAAGTTCACAATGCAAATCTTTTAAAAGGGTTGAGCGTTTTTAACTTGTATGTAGCTATCAGTGACTTGGCAGCTGCTGTTTTTGCTTCATTTGCTGGATTTGTGAGCATTTTGGGTTCTAGGAAACAAAATGCTCACAGCAAATCAAATAAGCCTAAAAATCTTTTTTTTTTGTTTTGTTAGGATTTAATTTACTCGAGGCCAATTAGACCAAATAATCCGCTAATGTTTTCAAGTGCTTCTCTATCCAAGCCTGAGCTAAGTTGGATGACTACGTTTCAGGATTTAGCCAGAATATTTGCTCTAAAAAAGCCAAACAACCAGAGGTAGAAGGTTATTTTTAATGATAAAAACATTTTCTGCTGTAACAAGCTTGACCTTTTGACCTGAGGTGAACCGATTTAGAGGCCAGATGGGAATTACCCAATTGTTCCTCAACCGGCTCCGAACCACAAGTCAAATGGCAAAAAAAAATCTCGGACTTTTTTTCTAATCACTAAATGTTTCCAAACAAAGAATTCCCACCATTTCTGGTCCATAAATGCATCAATTAGCAGTAAATGGGTCAATTTAATGTGTAATTAATGTGTTTAGTAAATATAACAAATGCACAAATGATATTGATATATAGACAACTTGTGTTTGCATAGCAAACTGGAAAATGAAATCAATGACATATTGTTTACATATTTATATATAAATATTTAGATATTTACAGCGTTCAATATTTCATGATATTGTAGCAGCAGTAAGAATTATAAGTGATTTTGCACTTTAAATGAAAGAAATTTGATCATTTTAGTCATTTCTGACATACCTTTTTGTGACTCGTTCTTGACTAGTTTATGTAAAACACTCTTCTGGTTTTTTACTTAAATCAACTATTACAGTGAAATAACAAACATTTATTCTAGCCAGCGAAAAAGATTGAACATCCATGCAAGATTGTTGAGCGTTTCAAGGACATATATATTCATAAAATTAAAACATCTCTTCTCGTCGTGGCTGACTGCCTTTAACATCGTGTAGATGCAATGAAGAATTCTAAAACTAAACTCTCGCCAAGCAAAACAATCACTGCTCTACTGATTAGTTCGACTTATTGATAAAAGTGAAAAATATCGCTTTACGTCTTGTGGCAGTTAGCCACTGTCAGCTAACAGGTTAGCCAAGACTCTTTCTTAAGTTAACATAAAATGACTCGGTGCAAGGGAGATAAGATAACACATATACTTTGAAAACAATTAGCTCCACGGACTTAAACTCTATAGAAACTCAGAACTCCCAGGTGGTCATATTAGCATGCACCTGAAGCTAAACCCGCGTTAGCATCAACAGCAGCAGCAAGGGAAGCATCGCTGGTTTTACCTTTCTTTAGTAAAGAAATACAGGCCGCGGCGAGGTTCAGACAGCCCTCCGGGTACACTCAGCACGGGACGAGTTACTGTTTGTGGTCCTAAAGATACAATCCCCACCCAGGACTTATTTTAAAACAACGAATGTGTTAGCCATCCGCCATGTTTGCTGCTGCGTGCAGGAGCGGAAAGGCAACTCTGACGTCACCAAAACGAAGAAAAAGTAAAATCATGACTGTTATTTTGGAATCTTGAGGATTATGTTTGTATTTAGTGTTCAAAAACATGTTATTATTCTAGAGATAATAAATTATTGAATACTCATTATATAATACAGATAGAAACTTGTCTCTAAATATATTTATATATTTTTCTCGTTAGTCATATTTTCCTTTGCAAATTCTAGGTTCTGCCCTCTAGCTGCCGGAAGGGGTAACTGCAATACCATCAAGTCAATCGATTTGATATCGTCCCTATCAAATACCCACAGTCCCGTGCGGGTATTTGATAGGGACGATATGGCTCATCTCCCATGGTGCCACACAGCCAACAAAACTATTCCTTGTTTATATCCCGTCAGTGGGAAATGGGAAATTGTTTACAGGTTAAGCACACCACGAGCCAGAGAAATTCCTCAAAAATGTTTGATATTTCTGAAACTAATTTCTAAGCCACTCATTTTCGGTCATGCTATTCCTATGGTTAAAAGTTCATTTAATGAAATGCTAGAGAAAGCACGAACACGACAGAAGCAAATACGTTCAATATGGGGTTTATTCCACATTTTTCCTTTAGTCTATGGAATCAAAGTAACTAATAAATGCTTTGATAATATTGCTATAACTTTAATAACCAATATTACATAGTATTGAATATGTAAGGATCTTTATTGCTTTTTTTTAAATAAAGGCATGTCTATCGAGTTTACAATGTCGGTACAAACATGAAACCTTGATCAATTTTCAAGGTTATTTTTTTCATTATCATGTTTTATTATTATTATTATTATTATTATTATTATTATTATTATTATACATTTTACTTTTTTTCCCAGTGAGTCAAAATGATTTATTGGCCATTATTTTAGGAAGGTGACCACTTATATATATTTTTAAAAAGCCGATTGTTTTCTCTGACACCTGTAGAGCATTATGCGCTCTGTCAGGGAGGAGATAAAGGGTCTAATGCTGCCGAGTTATGGAAACAACTTCTGTAATCCTCCATCATGTGACTCATAGTAATAATCAGCCCATAATGAAGAGAGACATCCGTGGAAACAGGAGAGACACTCGGGGAGAAGCAGACCTCTTCACAACCTTCTCTGATATTCCTCCGCACCTTTCTCCTCTGGTAAGTATCTGCAGTGCCTCTGTGTTGCTTTGGGGGAAGTTCTGTTTGCAGTCAATAAATCTGACATACATGTAAACACCAGTAAAAAAAAGACAAACAAAAAAAGCGTTTATTGCCTGAGAAATATTTTAATTGCAGTGCAGAAATGTTAAAACTTCAATCCCACAGCTGTTATAAATAGGCCGGAGGTGCGGCGATTTACTGGGAGTCAGTTATTAAGTAATTATCGTCCCCTCACTTTAACTGACCAAAACAAATCGCGATTAATTGCAGGGCTCCGATTTTTTTTTATGACTTTCATTCATTCCGCAAATATTCAAATGCAAATCAGCCCGTGAATCATCCAGGCTGAGCTGCACCATAAATACACACGCTGACCGTCCACTTCTCCTTGCAGGGCCCCCGCAGAGGTGATCCTGCTGCAGCGGGGAGTGGGGGAGACCAGGAACACATATATACAAAAAGAGAGAGAAAAAAAAGATAGAAAAGTTCTGATTCCTCTGGAGGACAGGAGCCTCTGACTCGTATGATGTCTGTTGTGGGCGCCCAGCCTTTCATCAAGCCAATGCAGACTTCACCTTCAGTTTCGCCCGGTATCCAGCGGAGACACACGCTGCCAGCCAGCGAGGTGCGGCCGCTCAACACTCAGGACGCGATCAGCGTGTTTGAAATCGAGAGGGAGGGTAAGTGGGCCGGCTGGCTCCCTGCGGAGGGCCACAAACTCACACTCTAGGAATCAAATTATTCTATATGATTATTTGTAATAAAATATGAAAAATACATAAATGAATGACTAAATTAATTAATTAATTTCTTAAAGAATTGTGGGTATTTTATGAAACAATACTAAATCTTTGAAATACATAAAATTATTTAAGCCTTTTTAAAAGCAAAAACAAATATTTTCTACAAATGATTTTTTAAAAATAATTCCAACTGTCGGCTTTAAATAAACCCTCACATCTTACTGGTTAAACTTCGACCAATTACCTTCTCCATACCAGAGTTATTCCCACCCACCGACTTCAATTAATAGAGCAAATAAATTTGCAAATTCAATAAGCAGTTAAAGAAAAGATATACTTGCATGTGTTTTTAACAGTGAATAACATTGTTTTATGTATTTTTTTTTCATTCAATTAATTATCTATGCAGTTAAGTTATGTTAAATTGTTTAAACATTAAGATATAAATTTTTTAGACATATATTTAATCCATGCATTTCTTTATCGAGTAAAATCAAATAGAATTTAGATGATCACAATACATAAAAATATTGTTAATTGTTCATTTTACATTTTATTCATTAATTAATTTCTGACACTTTTGGTCTTCTATAGAATAGGAATTGCATTTGTTGTGTCCTCTGTAGATGCATAAAATCAATTCTGGCATCATAACCTTATTTTATAGAATTGTATAAAATTCTTACCTTTAAAATATTATGCACAATGAACTGTCTGTTTTTGAAATCCATGCTAAATTGTGATCATGTCTTTTCCAGCTTTTATCTCGGTATCCGGGGAGTGCCCGCTGCACCTGGATGAAGTGCGTCATTTCCTCACATTGTGTCCGGAGCTGTCGATGGGCTGGTTTGAAGAGGGCCGCCTGGTGGCGTTCATCATCGGATCTCTGTGGGACCAGGACAGGCTCACCTCAGTAAGACATTCTGGGTCTCCAGCCCATTGCGGTTTATAATTACATGGCTCACCACCCAGAGCGGTTAAATCATAGGGGGAGACCAGAGTGTTGTATTATTATTAATACAGTTTTAGCAGGAAGGGTTTGTTAAGGGATTCCTTCTAGAATGTTAACTTTCTCCAGCTTAACATAAAGCTAAAACTGGTTTTAATGGTGCGTTCACACCAGTCAAGTTTAGTCTGCTTTAACTGAACTCTAGTCCATTTGTCTTCAAAGTCTGATTTGTTTGTCGTTTGCTTTTTTGGCCTGATGAGGACCAAAGAAGCAAACTCTGGTCTGCCTAAGTATTCAGGTCCAGTTTAGATTAAAGTGAACTCATAGGTGCAGTTTGAAAGGATATGTGAACGCAAGCAGACAAAAGCAGGAAGCGGACCATAGCGCAGGGCATTCTGGGTAAATGCAACCAAAACAAATGCAAGAGCCTAGTGGGAAAAATGGTTCGTAGTCTTTTACTAAAGACAAAAAAGAAATCCTGCAACCACTAAAATCTGACGCTGTTCCATTATTGATTACATTTTATGAAGAAGGAAGTTATACTCATGTCTTCTTTTGAGGTTTTTGTGTCATCTCCTTTAGTAATTCTTGGTGCAGCACCACCGCAGTCGAGGAGAGGAGCAGGTTTTTCAGTTAATTTGGATTGTTTGGCAGGCAGAGGGAAGTGTGAAAGCCAACCGTACCAGCTGAAAATTTCAATCAGGTGTGAAAACACCCTAAAATTTTGCCCTTTTCCTCCCCTCCTCCTCCAGGATGCACTGACCCTCCACAAGCCCTGCGGCTCCACCGTCCACATACACGTCCTGGCGGTCCATCGCACCTTCAGGCAGCAGGGTAAAGGTCCCATTCTGATGTGGCGCTACCTGCAGTACCTGCGCTGCCTGCCCAACGTGCGCCGAGCCGTGCTGATGTGCGAGGACTTCCTCATCCCCTTCTACCGCAAGTCAGGCTTCAAGGTCCTGGGCCGCTGCGCCATCACCGTGGCCAACCTCACCTTCACCGAGATGTGGTACCCGATCAGCGGCCACGCGTACATGCGCCGCAACAGTGAGGCCATCCGGTTCCCCCAGCATCCGCTGACTCTCCCTTTGACAAAGACTGATGAGCAAGTTGATTTATGACTGTTTTTGGTTGCTGTTGTGTTTTTTTCTGACTGACATCAGGCACTTGGACCGGGCCGTTCCAAGGTTGTGTGAGGCCGTAAGCAGAGTTTTATTTGGGGGCTGACTCCTTGTCTTGTAACATTATGTAAGAACGTTGAATTACATTAGATTATATCAGTAAGCATCAGTACTTTTCTTTTGCACAGAGCTCTGTACATTGCAGTGAGGGAAGTCACTGAGGATTCTGCGTATTCCTCAGGACTCAGAATTTATTTAGAAATCAACCTCTTAGAACTGGGATGGAAATAATTTGATCACCTAATTCTAAAGTTTGACACTGAACTTTAACCTGAGAGGAAAAAATTGGACAGGGTGATCAGTTCTTGGACCCTGGTGATCAGTCGACTTTCCCAGCACCAGACCTCACACAGAATAAAGAGCAGAACGCTTTACTTGAGATCCAACCTGTTGCTGGTTCAGCTCTCACTAAAGCTGCCTGAGTCTCTACGGACATACTATTCCAACACCCAACTTGTGTTCGATCAACATGTTGCACCGAAACTTGAACTTCATCCAAGCTGAATGACTGTTGAGTCTCAAAACAAACAGCTTCTCAGTCAGAACAAGGTCGCTCAAAGACTTGTAGGATGTCCTTGAATGTCTGGATGGCATCAAATCTGGGTCATATTGGAACAGGCTGGCGAACACGAAGGGTTACGCAACTTAAATAGTTTAACTAGAGGAAGCCCCAATAAAACTCTTCCAAACTTGGGCAGCCTTAAAACTTTCTGGGCTCTTGGCTGCCTCCTCTGGCCAAACAGGGAAATAATAATGAATGAATTTAAGAAAGAAGAACATAAGCTTACAACAGAACAACTAAGTGAAACGAAGTGTGAAAAATGATCATTTGAGAGCAAATCAATACAAAATCTTTTTAGGGTAGCTTTGGGAATTTGGGAAACTATAATAAAAAATATATATAATAAAATTTTAAGAGGGATTCTGGAACTAAAGTATCTATTTTACTATGCTAATCTCCATCCAGAACTGATGCAGACTGTTTCAGTATCATTGATATTTATGTATCAATCTGCCCACCATTAGTAAACCAAAAGCCTGTTTGTTATTCCTACTTGCAAAATCCAGCTATACTTTAGGCTAGCCCTGTTTGAACTCAATGTTTTGAAGCTAAAAGTAGGGAAATAAATCAATATTCTCTGTAGATTCTTCACAGGTTCAATTCACATGTGATATTCTGATTTATTCTCAAGCTTTTAACTGAATCCCATTAACCAGAGAATTGTATGGATTATTTCACTATGTACATAATAAACCAAGTGTTGACTTGAACTTGACCTGTTTCCATACCTGGTGTAACATGCAGCGGCTCTAAGCCGTTTCCAGGGCTTCCCACACTACCGGCTGACGTCAGTCATCAGGCCTTTAGCCTCGCAACAACAGCTCCTCCAGCTCCTGCTGCTCTGTTATGGAGGCTTTAGCTGTTGTGAACGTCTGAGGATTTAGAGCTACTCATCCGTTAGCCTGCGGTGACCTGACATAAACCTGCATGGACTCTGCAGATTTTGATCACCCTGACTTTTGGTCCAAAGTTTGTTTCCGCTGTAGCTACAAAATCCTAAAGAAAATGGTTGATGTTGTTATTCTAAAGATGAAAACTGCTCCTTTCTTTTCTTTATATATATATATATATATATATATATATATATATATATAGTCAAAGACATTCCGTTTTCTTTTGATCAAAATAAAATCTCGCAAGTGTCCTCACTGTTAAATATAAAGTCAAAAGCTACTAGTGATTTCTGTTCAGTGTTCCCTCAGCTGTCTCTGTGTGGAGCTTCACGCTTTAATCCGTGACTCAGTCCCAGACTCAGGTCTTAATCACGGACAGGTGAGCAGCTCCGTTTCCACTGAAGGACAAACGGACCGGTCACTCTTAGGGTATGTTTTTGGTAGACTGATCGTTCCTGGGAAGGTTTACCACACCGTATTTTTCTTTAACTTGTGGATAATGGCCTCGCTGTGGTTCACTGGAGGTAAAGAGGTCTGACAGTAAACAGGCATAAGAGTGGCCAGTGATGTTAAACTCCACTTTCCACAAAGTCCTACAAAAACTATAACCACCAGTTTCATCACCGTTCATGATTTAACGCAGAGTGGGATTACTTTTCTCATTGGTTTGAAGGGTGTTTTTTTTAAACTTCAGTAAATTAAATCATTTTAAAGCTGCATTTTGTATTTATGATGGTTATTTCTGTCAGATAAAATCAGTCTGATTGTCCTAGAACATTTTGGTATGTGGAAAAAAAGTAGAAACAGGAAAAGAAAATGGAGTGAACTTTTAGCTTTTTCTGTTGTTGATTTTTGGTAGTTATATGTGGACTCCATGCCCCTTTTTCTCCAGTTTTAACAAAGTTTTAGTTCAAAGATGCTAATTCGAATTAAATATCAAACTCTTTACAGATAGAAAACAATACACTGATGTGCATTTTAACAAGGGAAATCTAGAGAATGTTTTACTGAATTATGCCACTGTTAGCAGCAGATATGGCATTGGCACAATTATCATTACTGGAGTCATCGGTTTCGTCCTTTGTGCTGTAATTGAGGGCCACCAAAACAGAGGCACTCACTTTTTGTATCATTATCGCTGTGTTTCAATCAAAATAACAATAATCAAGCAAAACAAAAAAAGCAGCAGTCATTCATTATGTGCGTCAGTCAGGCTAGAGTTCAGTCAAAAGAAATAATTTGCACATCTGCGATCCAGGCCGTCGCGCTCCAGGCAAGCTTTTTGCCGCGACTGTTGTGCATCTGTCAGTACAATCAGAACGAGAAATGCAAACTTTTACTGTCGCTACTTTGTTTTCATAAATGGCAACGAACAAAAAGATGAAAATACGACAAAATATCTGCCAAGCTGTGTTGGCTTTACTTGAGATGACCCAACTGTCATCCCTCTCTACACAGTATGGGGTCACTTCAGCCTCCAGACAGGCTCATAGGTAATAATCCCACAAAGTCCTTGCAGTCATCAGGTAATCTGGTAAACGGACATCCCAGCCACTATTACTCTGAACCCTCTCTGAGGGGTCAGATGGGGGTCTTTTACACACTTCCTCCATAATCAAGATAAATATAATCAAGATAAAGTGAAGTATTTCAGACCTAACTAAGGTTAAGTACTTTTTTGCAGTGCTCATTTGCTGATAACATGTAGATATGTTGAAGTGAAATACAAAGATCAGTGGTTCGAATTCCGCTGCAATTGCCAAAGAGTCACTTGTTGGTTTGTCCTCGTTACCCTTAACATGTATGAGATGCATTTAATCCAAACCCTTAATCCTGTGATTCCAAGCCCGTGTGACTCGCTTCAGTTTACAAGCCGCGTACATCAAGTACAGGAATTTTACTTTGAGGTCGGCCCCGACAGCTCCAGAGGAAGAGGATGAGTCACTGTTGTACGGAGCGAGTCGTTCCAGGAAATGCTCCGCAGAAGGAACGGCCCTCATATTGACATCACAAACAAGATCATGATGGGACGCCCGCAGCTTCCTGGAGCTTAGCCTGTTTATGATGGCAACCACATTTGAACGAAGTTGGAAAATGTGCAGAATGTGGTATTTAGCACCGAGTTGCTGAGATTAAATACACACAAGGCTAATCAAGGGAACGAGACACACCTGGTAAACAATCAACGGGGAATACGCAGAGCCAGCGACTCACAGGAAGGAAACTGAACACAAAAAACTCCANAAATAAACACACAGAAACACGATCATGACCCTCTCTCACAATGACCCCACTCTGCTCCTTCAGACTAGCCAGCAGCAATTAGCGAACAGCTGGTGGAACTTTGCATCTATGAGCTACTTACTACTCAGGCAACGCTGACAGGCTAATAGGGGAGCAATGTTGTGAGGACTTCCTGAAGGCAGAATTTCAGAAAGAGCAGGAGTTTTTAAAGAGATAGATGCCTAAATTCAAGAAGTTAAATTACCAAGTCATATTTCTTTTAAATTATATTGGATAATTATAGCATTTTTATATCAACTGAAGGTAATGGTTACATAAATGAGGGACAAAAATGGAATTCAAGTCAGATGAGTTTAATAGTAACGTGCAAGTTGAGGTTTACTTCACAAGGTTTGACAAAAAAAAAAACTGTTTACAGTGTGACAAATGGCATGATAAAAATACCTTTATTTTCACAGAAAACCGGAACTATTACAGAGAAACAATCCACGAGTATATTCCCACCAAAATACATGTTTATTTTTTTCCTCTGATGAAGCATTTCTCTTTCTCTGCTCCTGTCAGTTTGCCTATAGCACCACGAGTTGTAGTTAATTGTCATCTCTGTGAATTTTGTTGCTAAAAGCGATAGCTGGAGTAGGATGTAGCATTTGTTGAGGCCGCAGGAAGGAGCAGGAGCCCAGTGGTTACGTCTCTCTTACAGCGATCCATAGCCTGCTTGTACGAGATCTTCTCCTGGGTGATGGGGTCTATCAGCTCTTTGGAGTGCAAAGCCTCGTCTTTCAGCTCATTAGCCATTGTGCTATCAATCAGATTTCCTGCAAGTGCCTGTTCAATTGATAGGCGTCCTGCCTTATTGGGGTCCACCAACCCACCGGTGAGGTACTGGGCCTCCATGTACCTCTTGGCGTTCTCCATGGGCATGTAACCTTTCTGTGCTGCCTGACCCACTGCCAGGCGCTCTTTGGTCGCAGGGTCCTCGACTCCAGTGAAGGCCTTCTGGGCGTTCAGTAGCTTATACTTGTGCCCTGACTCAATTAGGTTGTACTCGACTGCCTTGTGGACAGAGAATTTGTCCTTTTTGCCCAGATCGACAATCCCGCCAGAGGCTGACTGCGCCTCCAGCAGCCTCATGGCCGTGTCTGGATCGATGAGTCTGCGGGTGAGTGCGCTTCTCACAGACATGCGGCTTTCAGTAGTGATATCAAATATGCCAGAGATTGGGAAATACTCATCCCCCATGGCAGCAGTGAGGTTGTTTAAGCTGTTGCTGCTGCTGCGCAGAGTGTTCAGGCTGCCGTAAGAAGACTTCAAGGGCGAAGACATGGAGTTCAGTGGGGAAGATGAGATAGGCCTGCTTGGGGATTTTGATGTTACTGGAGGAATGTAAGGTTTTGGCTTCTCTCCTGTAACAAGGAGGGCAAACTCAGAGATAGACATCTTACCCTCCTTGTAGCGGCTCACGTCGTACTCAGTCAGACAGCCGTCCTTCAGCGCATCATTTACAGAGTATTGCCTCCCAGTTTTTCGATCTTGCAGAACCATTATATCTCCATCTGGGGTGGTTGACGTGACTTCCTCCCAATCGCATTCCAGTTGAGCCAGTTGGAGGTAGTGGTTTCTATCAATTACTCCTTGTACGTAGGCATCATAGGGAGACAGGTCTTTGCCAGTCTCTGGATCCAAGATGGTGATCCTCGTTGAGAGGTTTGTCTCTCTGGTGTGAGTTTCTGAATGGTCCTCTGATTTTATGCCGTTCTGCAGCTCAGCAATGAGGGTCTCCCTCTGGTGTATTTTATCTTTTTCATTCAGGATCTGTTTCTCCAGCCGCTGGACCTCGGAGGAAGTTTTAAGACTTCTCTGGCGTGCCATCTGGTTCCTCTCGCTCATCAACCTGGACTGTTGTTGGAAGGTAATGCTGGTGGTTTGTCTTTCAGACTCCAGTTCCTTCAGCTGTCTGAGGAGATCTTCCTTCTCTCTTTGCAGCGCGTCCCTACCAGTAATGAGAGCTGTCTCCTCCTGAGACGTCACAGACTTTGATGTGTTTATATGGTTTATTTGACTGTTTATCCTCTGGAGGCTGTCTTCTTGATTTCGTCTTAGATTCCTCTCATGGGCTACAATCTCTCTGAGGTGGTCCCTCTCAGCTTCAACTGCTGGGTCTTTCTCTACTCGAACGACTTCTCTGTAAACAACCTTCTCAATGGACTTCTCCTTCTGCAGAATCTCCAGCTTCAGTCTGAGATTCCGAATTTCTCTCTCAAGACGGTTGATGTTGTTGCTCTCCTTCTCCATGTCAAAACGAATGCCTTCAGTGAGTTTTTCCAGCTTGGGGTCCCTCTCTACCTTCAGGACTTCCTCAATGATGATCTTCTCTTCAATGGGTGGTGGAGAATTCTCCAGTTCAAGAATGCGAGTCTTAATCTGCCTGAGTTCAGACTCGGTTTTGATCTTCTTCTGGCGGTCGTCCATCTTAGCCAAGTCTTTCTCTTTTTCTTCAATCAGCGCTCTCAGCTGTCTGACCTCTAGTTCGAGTTTTCTGCGTGCCTTCATTTTATCATCCAACTTCCGGTTCAACTTGTCATGCTCCACAATCTGCTTGGGATCTTTCTGAAGACGAATAACCTCTTTAGTGACAATCTTTTCCTCTGGCTTCTGTCTTTCAAGGGTAATGTATTGGTTCTGTAGTTCAAAGAGACATTCCTCCACACTTCGGCGACTGTGGATCTCCTCTCGTACATCTCTTCGAAGTCTATCGGCCTCCTTCTCCAGAAGAGGGTCGTTCTCATACTTGATGACCTCTTTTGTCAGAAGCTTCGTCTCCACTTTGGATTTTTCAGATTTCAGTTCATCTCTTTCCTTACGTAGGCGTGTTAGCAGTTCTAAGGTGGTGTCATAGTTGACTTGCAGTCGGGAGACTTGGTTATTCAGTCTTTGCAATTCCCTCATAACCTCTGGGCTCTTCTCTTCTTTGATCACCTCCTGGGTCACCTCCTTGTACTCTACTTTGGGTTTCTGGGTGCGTAGGGAAGTCAGGGTTGCCGTCACCGAGTCAATCTGGTTCTCAAGGTCTGAACGGCTCTGGCTCAAATCCTGCAGCGCCTTCTTCAGACGCACCAGCTCGACCTCGGTGTCAGGATCCACTCTGTAGATCTCATTGACAATCTCTTTGACTTCCACTTTGGGCTTGAGCAACTCCAGCTCACCAAAGCGAAGCTGAAGGGTGGTGAGGTCCTTTTTCAGGATGACATTCTCATCCTTCTCTTCTTCCAAAGCCATTCTGATTTTATGTGACTCGTCTATCAGTTCGGGAGCTTGCTGCACTTGTTTCACGACTTTGGTGACAATCTTGGGTTCAATGGATGGAATGACCCTCTCCAGCGTGTTAATCTGGGACCTGGTGCTGAAAATGATATCATTGAGAGACTTGCTGCGCAGTTCCTCCTCTGCAATGTCACCCTGAAACGTTAGAACAGCTTTCAGCATCTCTGGGTCTTTCTCTAATCTCACCACTTCCTTTTTCACAACCTTCTCTCTGATTTTTTGTTTCTGCTGGGAGAGAAGCGTGAGCTCAGATTTCACAGTGACGGTTTCAGTATTTCTCGTCTGAAGCTCGGTCCGGATCCTCTCCATCTCAGCTCTGATCTCAGCTGCCTCTTTCTCAAGTTTGGGGTCTCTCTCATATTCGGTGAGCACCTTAGTCACAAGTTTAGGTTCCACTTTGGTCAGCTGCAGTTCCACTGTGACGATCTTCTCATTGAGCAGTTCTATCTCGGACTGGATTCTTGATCTACTGAATTCTTCGTCCTGGATGCGATTTTTCAGCGATTTGAGATCCGCCTCCAGTTTTGGGTCACGGTAATACTGCACCACCTCTTTCTCCTCCAACCTCTCCACTCCTCTCCTGTGCTTCAGAGACAAAAACCTCTTCCGGTAGGTTTCAAGGTTATTCTCGGCATGTGAACGCCTGTTGACTTCTTCCTCCAATTCCTTCTTCAGACTATCAGCTGCCTCCACGTTCCTCTGCTGGCTCTGAAGTTGCAGCTGCTGACTGACAGCCACCTGACTCACTTTTTCTTCGTTCTGCAGAGGAGCGAATGGAGAGCAGGGGAGAAGAGTGGTTAACTGAAAAACACACATATGCATAGAAAAACGCTAAGGGCGATTACTAAACGTGCTCTAATCTCCTACCATTGCAGTGATGTTCTTTGCTGTCCCCATCTGACTGAGCAGCTGGTTGTTTTTAGCTGAGATCTCAGCGAAGCGGTTCAGCAGGTCTTTCTCCTGCACCAGAAAGCAAAAGGAGAAGCATTAGTTTCAAAACGGAAGATGATGCAGGAATGTCTTAAGTCATCTTGGTCTTCCTTGAAACCCCACCGTTCGTTGCACGTCTTGAGCCAGAGTTGATGTTAGACGTTTCTTTGGAGGCGTTGCCTCGTACGTGTTCTCTTTGCTGTTCTCATAGACCTCATTGTCGACCTCATCATTGCCATTTAGAGTTCCATGATACGTTTTTGACTTTATCTCATATTCCTAAAAAGGGAAGTATGAGAAAGGCTTTAGCAGATGGAACTACATGTCTAATCTTCACTATAAGACTGTGTCAGGATGCTAATGTCCCCTATCGTACTTGAGTTAAAGTGGGTTAAATATGACTCCAGAAATGTCTCCCAATGTGTGTAAAGACGAGGCATGCTTACAGAATTTCATCACCTGCTGCCTGCCACAGATTTTTTTATATATGACGGTATGGGTGTGTCCGAATTCACGTGACGTGACAGAAAAAGTAATGTACCCTGTCCCAGTTAAACAGAATTCTGTGAATTCTACACTTTTCATCCCAATAGACATATTATACAAAACGGAGGCACATCAACAGTAAAACATGCACTTCGTAACCATAATAGGACTTAATGATCGACAAAATGTGGGTTATTTCTTCATGTAGTGTGTGTTTTCTGATAAACCAGCATTCACAGGATGCTAACTGTGCACATAGTCATGTTCTCTGTACTAACATTTAACATGCCCTGCAGATCTTTGGACAGGTCCCTGAGTTGGTGTAAATCCCCGGACTTCTTCTCAATGTCCTCCACAACTTTCTAAAAACAGAAACATGATCAAACATTGAAAGTTTGGCAATATAGGGAGTGGTAAATTAGAGATTTAATGTAAAAAATAAATAAATAATAATAATAATAATAATAATAATAATAATAATAATAATAAAATACTTTCTTTTATTTGAAAAAGAATTGAAATCACTCTTTACCTTTTGGGAATTCTCCTTCGTCAGTATCTCTTCCACACCATCAGTAGGTTTCACCGTGTTGTCGGGCAAGTTGAGCAGAAAAAAGTCCAGCGACTGAGCAACGTTATTAAACTCCTGATTTTTGTTGGATGCTTTTTTAAGAAGAGCCACCCTAACAGAATAAAGAAAAGAAATTGTTTATGTAACAAAACCGTTGTGGCATTGGTAAGCTCCCCTGTCTGGTTGCTTCTCTCCCCCCGCCCTCCTCACCTCTCCTGGAGCTGATTCTTGATGTTTGCGTAGCGGTTCTTCAGGAGCTGCACCTGACTCTCCTGGCGGCGGATATCGGGGCAGTACTCGCCGAACCTTTGCTGCAGGGGGCTGCATGCCTGCTTGGTCAGGTCCAGGTCTTTGCCCAGCTTGTTCAGCTCTTCTTTTTTCGAGACAACGTCCTTGGACGTGCTCTGCTCAAAAGAAATGCAAATGAGAAAAAAAAAAACAAACAAACAAAACAAAACGAGAATAAAAGCAGTGCGGTTCTGGTTTGTGAAATATGACACCTCCAGCTTCTTGGTGCGGTTCTGAAGGACGTCCGGCTGATTGAGGATGACTCCGTCTTTAGCTAGCTGCTGCTCAAACCAGGAAACGGTGACCTCTGTCTTTTCCAGCTGCTTCTCCAGGAACATGGAGGCGGTTGCTCTGGGCAACAGAGACAAAGAGGGACGTTTAGCAACTGAGACATTTCGCAAAGTCTGTGCACTTTTGTATCTTTGGTTTAGGAAAAAAAAAAACAGTTGTACTTTTTGTTATAGAGATCAACAAGCGTGTTGACGTTGTGGATCTTGTTGTCGGCTGCGCTGAGTTTGAGCGGCAGCATGGCAGCCGTCGGTCCCAGAGCTTTCTTTGCCAGAATAGGATCCACCTCCCTCTGGACGGCAGACTTGTCTGACTCCAGCTTTCTGACTGCTAGAGCAGATTTCTACGGGAAATTAATATTTTGAATATGAAGCATTAATGATGATCACATTCAAACAAATGGTGTTAATTGTAGTGTGAAATGCTTCGGATCATCTAACTAGATTTAGTATCAGGCAAAGGTAATCTGAGTAAAAAGCAAAAATTATGATTTCGTTTATTTAGAGGAAAAACTTTGCGGATCAACATGGGTCTATATAAGAAAAAATGTTAATTTGCATTTCCAATAACTGGAAAACTCTCTTTTTTTTTGCATTTTGTAAAATTAGCCTGATGATCCAAAATATTATCTTGTGGCAAAAAAAAGAAAACAATAGGCATCTGTTAGGGGGAAAATAACTTTTTTCACAGCCCCTCATTGCAGCAAATCTTCACCTCGTTCTCCTGCTGCCTTTTCTCCAAGTCCTGCATGGGGGCCCGGATGTCCAGCGGGGTCCTCAGTCTGTTCAGGATTTCTTTTTCGTTCCTTGCCAGAGCTTTGTTGATCTTATCTATGTCAGTGTTCAGCTCTGCGACTCTCGGATCCTCAGGCTCGCTGTTAACAACAGCTGATAAAGAGGGGAAAGCAAAAATGAAAGACATGTTAACTCTGACAACTCCGGCTGTGCAGATCCGTCGTCATCCGGTTTTTAAAAGATGTTTTCCTCTCACCGGCCTGTTTGGGACGCATCACCTCCACCGTGGGGGTTTTCAGGGAGTCCATCAGCGCGGCCCTGCGTCTCTTCAGGTCTGCCAGCTTACGGTCGAGGCTGAACAGAGAATCACAATTTAAGGCTCAGATTGGGGAATAAAAGGAGGGGGAATGAAGTAAACAGAAGAGGATGTTAGATTCTGCACCTTTTCAAAGTCTCCAGGGCCTCTAGATCGGGTGGTGGGATTTCAAAACAGGCTCCAGGGAGGCTGGTGGTCTTCCCCTGGCTGTCCTGAAGCTCCCAGTACTTATTGTCCGAGTTGGACTTCAGTATCATGGCCTGCCCGCGCTCCACCGCCCCCTGCGATCAAACAAACGCGGCAAAAGAAACCCGTGATTAGAGAGGGGCGATACGGACCTCAACTTTTATCACGATATTATGTGGCGCAATAAAAACTATTTATTGCTTCTTCTTTTAGGTAACTGTATGACTGTCACCGCATGTCACGGCAATTATACAAAACAAATACAGCTTTTGGAAAACATTCACATCTTCAGTAAGAACGTGCTTCTTCAGGACACCAGTTACATAAAGACGTGTGATTCGTGTCACCAAACTGCACTCAGCTGAACTGCATCTAATAATATTTTTAAATGAATTCATATTTATTGATATTTCAAAGAAGAAATAGCGGAGAAACATAGTCAAAACTCACAATCCCAACAATGCGGACAGTTTTGAGGATTTTTCAACACCATCAATTGGAATTTATAGTGATATCAAAATTCTTATTGTGCTGCTGAGAAATTCATCATGATAAGCGATAAACGATAAATGATACCCTAGTTTAAACATTAACTGAAATTTATCGTGACAACAATGGATCAGAATTCTTATACTAAAAATGTATCAGGATAAAATAAATGCCCATCATTAATTGAAATTTATTGTGATAACGATAAGTCAGAATTCTTATCATACGGTGATCTCCAAGATGGTGGTTTAAAACCAGAGACGAGAAAACTCCACTAAACTCAGTAAAGCGATTCAGTTTTTCTTCAAACTAATTTACTACGTGTGGAGTTTGTACTTTCTTTCTATGCAAAGAAACTCATCACGATAAATGATAAATGATACGATAAATGACATGTGAGCAGCTCTCATTTCGTTCTGCTGCGGTGAAATGAGTGCTGCGGTCGTCTTACGTTTTCGTCCGCCCAGTCGCAAAGTGACACCACGGTGGTGGGCTTGGTGGGCTTGGTCCGGCGCAGCTTCAGAGGGGCAACCCTGCCGCTGAGCTCCCTGAGGTCTTCCACCCGCTGCTCGTTCCTTTTCACCGACGGTTCTTCTCCCTTAAGTGAGATGTAACAGGAATTCAGAGAAGAAAGTCAGCCCTTCTGGATCCCACGAAAGCGTCTAAATCTTACGAAATCTGCAAACCAGTGAAAGTAAAAATGTCCGCCCTGGCACCTGCTTATCCTTGAACCTTGAAAATGGTGAAGAGTAAATAAACATGACAAATAGTGGCACCTAAATAGTGGGTGTAGAGTTCCTAAACAAGACGAGGTCACGTCTCACAGATTGGTTCTGTTTTGATTTCACTTCTTTGTCTCAGTGGACTACGGTACTACTAAAATTATTATTTACTACTTTATTTTCCCGGACTCCCCATCAAATGATGCTGCCACCACCTCTGTGAGGATGTTACTTTTCAGTTTGAGCTTCACTTTATTGAATGTAGCTTAATAAAAGAATAAACAAAGTTACATAAGAAGAAAATAAATTTAATACAAAAGTTTTGCTCCCTTCTGCACGTTTGCTAATTTGGTAAGTTATAAGAACACTGGGTTTTATTTAGAGGTATCGGGGTAGGAGTATAAAATATAAATGCACTACGTAATTTAGATTTTTATTTCTAAAACGACAAAAAGTATTTAAACAGGAATCATCTTCCTTCCACTTCACAGCTGTGTCATGGATTGGGTTGGTCTATCTCATAAAATCCCATCAAGCTCTTGTGAAGTCTGAGGTTGTAATGTGAGAAAATTGGGGCTGAAACGATTAATCAGATTCATTATGATTAATCGTTGAAATAATCGTCAACTAATGTAGCAGTTGATTAATCTCTAACTGAAGTATACAATCTGAAAAATAGGCTATTTGATGAAAGAACAACAGAACAGATATGAAGTCAAAACTGTACAGAGAATAGTTTTATTTTGCATTTAAGATGAAGAACATTCTTTGTCTGTAAATATATTCTACTCCTTAAGTAGAATATATTTATATATTTTTGTATTTTAAATAATAAAATGTTGCTTTTTTATTTTAAAAGGAATTTAATTTAATCTTTTAATGTTTTTCCTAATAGCGTACGCAAATAAACCTAAGTGATAAAATTAAAAACTAGCAGAATTTGCCACATTTTCTCTAATTAATTACCAGAATAATCGATTACTAATATAATCGTCAGTAGCAGCTTTAGAGGTGAAAACTTGAGCCTGCAGCAGTCTGTAAGCTAACATTAAATCAGCGTTTTGAGAAACGCCGGCCATACCTCCAGCGCCAGCAGGATCTCCGGGTTGCTCTTGTTATTCAGGGACTTTGGATCCAAGGTGGAGTTGAGCTTCTGCAGAGACTCGGCCAGCATGTCTGCGTCCAGCTGGAACTACAGCAAACAGCCCAAAACATCAGCTGGGAGCGTTCGCTAGCGCAGGTGGGATTTCACCGATGACGAGCGCAAAGGCTCAACTTACCTTCTTGTAGTTGTCGACATTCTCCAGGTGAATTTCCTGCGCTATGCACAGGTTGAGGAAGGACTGCCACTCCAGATGTACTCTGTCCATCGTGGTCTGGGAGAAAAACCGAGAAAAAATAAAAGTCGTTCAAACCCAAATTTAAAATTCATTTTCACTGTGTTGCAGCTCTTGTGAAATCAAGCAGAGAAAGTAGCAGGGCACCAATTGGAGTTTTGAGGACGACTGCCGATTACCGATCTTTAAAATGTTTGACCTGCGAATATTGATTTAGTCAAACAATTTTTTTTGTCTTAAAATTTGCTAAGTTGGCATCAGTAGGGTGACTGTTTTTCAATTGCGCACATGCAATCTGTGCGCAGACATGATCTGCCGCCTCTCATGGCAGAACTAAAGGGAGCGGTGGCTGATTTCCAGATGCTTGTGGAGGAACACAAGATCGTTTTTTCTTTCTTTTTTTTTTTTTTTTAAGCAAGTATCGGCTTATTCACCGATCTCCCAAAATGTAGGAAACCTGGGACGATTTTTCGGTGCACCCCTGACAGAAATGTGTCTCTTGGTGTGTTGCACTCACATTTATTGTCTGGGTGCCAGGGTGGTCCATGTCAGTGAGTTTGGATCCTTCCACCTGGAGCTTGTTGACCTCCTCCTCATGCGCCAGAAGTCCGTTCAGTTTGAATTTCTGCACGTAAACACAACACATGCAACCCATTAGCTGGTACATTTCTAAAACTAGCATCTCTCAGAGGAGAGACCTGCTGCGATCAAAGCGGTGCAGTTGAGGAATTTCACCTCGTACTCGGTGCGGACTCCTGACGAGTCGACCATGCGGTCGCTCCAGTCTCTGTTGATGATCCTTTCCTGCTGACCGGAGAGGTAGACCAGCTCCTTGGTGCAGCTCTGCATGTACTCGTACAGAGATGCCAGGTGTTTGTGCCTGAGCTTGGAGCTCTCCTGCAAACGCAAAATGAAATCGCGGGAGAGTCCAGAGCAGTTCCGGCGAACGCTCCCGGCGAACGACAACTTGTGAAATTAAAGCGACTCACCAAAACTTGGTCGTATTTCTCTTTGAAGGACTTGTAATCCTCCTGGAAACGTACAAGAAAGACTGATAAGCGTTCTGGTTTAGGAACAGCCGTAAAGAAAGTGACGCAGGGAGATGCGGTTACCGGGGAAACAGCGGAGCTGGGTTGCAGCTGGCTGCCGTAGGCTTCAATCTCTCGGTGCAGGATGTTGTGCTCCGCGATCTGCTTCTCTACGTCGTACAGGTTGGGGCCGTACTCCTCTCCCTGTATGCGTTCCTGCCAGGCACAGAGCGATGACAGTTCAAGCCAAAGATAATCTGAACTGTAGCTACAGTAGATTTAATTTCATTATAGACACAAATCTAACACTACATGATTTATTCCACACTGAAAACTGCAGAAAAACTACAGTGTTGCAATATTACAACATCTCTATTTGAAACAAATTTTCTTTAACCTAAACTTAATGACATGTTATTGGATAGACAATTTGCATCTAAGAATTTGTGTATTTTTGCAAATTTGCATCAGTTTCAAAAGTCACACTGCACCAACTTAAAAACCTCGGCTAGGCAGCCGTCACTGTTTATCTGTACCAGATTAATAAAAGTACATAAAATGTGGTTTACTTTTTTTGGGTGGGGGGGGATAATTATATCATTTTCTCGAGTATGTGTAATTTTTCCACAAAATGCAAAATGGAGCACAGTCCTACATTATATTTAATGTTATATTTGCATAAAATCTTACAAAAACAAAAGAAAAATCTGAAAACATATATTCATTGCCAAAGTACTCCTTCAAAACAATTTTGTTTTTCCAAGTTTTTTTTATTTCCAGGTCTTCCAGCGTGGAATATATTTTTCTTTTTTGATGGGAAGTAAGAATGTTCACAAGCAGTGTCAGCATTTCTCTTCACAAGCTCTAATATTTGCTAGATTAAGTGAGAAAAAAAATACTTAAATGAGCTTTAATATGAATCACTGAACAAATATTTAGCTGGTTTTGATAACATCTTCATACATCTGTGTTGCATAGAGTGAACAGCTATTCCAGCCCAAGATGGTTGGACAACACTTCCTCTGCATTCCTTGGTTTCGTCTCAGAAAAAGCAATTTTCCTCTTATCAATTTAGGTAATAATTTAGGTAACAAAATAAGGCACATGGATTGGGCTGGCCTCGCCACAGTTTTCATTTTGTTTGTCTCAAACCGCAATGCGTCTTCCTTACTGGTGTGTTTGCATACCAGCAAAAGCCAACATGACTTCTTTAAGCATCCTTTAACACTCCAACCGATCCCTGTTATGTGATAAATAAGCCTGACACCGGGTATAAGAAATAGCCTCATAGCTTAATATAGCTTTGTGTCTTAAATTCAGTTTGTTTTAGCTGAGCAGCGTAGCATTCTCAGCACCCTTTATGTGTATCCCCCTCTGTCAACTATTAATCAACTTATCCTATTCTTCTGCCTGGCGTGACTCAAGTGTTTAAGCAGTGGTGGGCACTTTTTCACTAATGCGCTAATAGCGGAGCTAATTTTTGTCATTTAGCGCACTTGCTAACTTAGGTTTCTAAGTAAACTTTTATGTTTTTGTTATTGACTGTTAAGAATTCTCGACGTAGACATTTATATTCATGCTCTTATTTTGAAGTGGGTGAAGTCTCCTCAGTTCCATTTCCTCTCCTTAGGTTCTCTCCCTCCAATAATTTTATAACAAAAAATCCCTACAGGAACAACAACACAAACAACAGACAATATAGAACAAGATATAAACGTAAATACAACATCTAAGGGTATTTTAAAACACTTGAATTATGACGTCAAAATTAAATTATTGTTCAAAGATGTTAGTGTTTAAAGGGCAGATATACTGTAATTTGAATTTAGCGCTTTAGCATTAGCTTCCACTCCGCTAGCACACCTAGCTTTAGGACAGTGGTTCTTAACCTTTTTTGAGGTACCGAACCCACCAGTTTCATATGCGCATTCACTGAACCCTTCTGTAGTGATAAATAAAATATGATCCCCCCCCCCAAATTCAAGACATAGGGGTGCCCCAACTAGAGTCTAGTTGGGTCACCCCATGATTACCAAGTCTTCTTAAAAGGTAGAGTCTCTGAGAACAGTTCTTCAAAATATAGTCAGTGTTTTCAGCAAAGTTGAGCTGACTGTCCAGGATCGACCCAAGGTATTTAAAATTTGCCACAGTTTCAACAGGTTGGCCATCGAGAGAAACTGGAACCACTTTAATGCCTTGTTTAGATCATTTAATTAGCTCTACATTCTTAAGAGAATGAAAAATTAACAATAAATAATAAAGACTTTGCGGCATTCTGATTTAGTAATGTAATTATATTAGTTGTGTTACCACCTCCACGCCACTAGAGGCAGTAGCAACCCCGAAAAGATGCAACTAAGGAGCAGATTTAGAAGTACACCGAAAGCTACAGAATTTGGTAAAAACGGTGAGTTTTACTGAAGTAATTAAAGACACAAGTTCAAATCCATGCTGAGAGTGGAACTCCTTCAGTCAGTGCTCCTCCACAGCTCTGATTGGCTCAGCAATGTAACGTGATCTTCTGCAGCGTCATCACAACTTTACACAGGTGTCTTTACCTTCGCGGCAGAGGCTCCGTCGAACCCC